>NW_015164692.1:547667-573228 GCF_001447785.1 Gekko japonicus
TTCAGCAGTGGGGCCAGGACACTAGGAGCCCTCCCACTGTTGCCCCCCCAAGCACCAAGAATACAGAGCATCACTTGCCCCAGACCGAGAGTTCCTGTCTATACCTCTGGACTAATAGCCGCTGATGGACCTCTGCTCCAGATGTTACTGGAGAGAGGGGTCCAGTTTGGATGATGCACTGATTCTGTTCGTAGTGGGAAGCTAGAGGTGGGGAGTGTGTGGCTTACCTTTCACCCCACCTTGCGCACTGGGACTGCCTCTGCGCTAGTGCATTATACGGGCGCTTTCAAGCACACTAAATAATGCCCTTTCAAATTCAATCCACTTTCAGTGCACTTTGCAGCTGGATTTTACTGTGTGAAATGGCAAAATCCACTTACAAATGGTCGCTGAAGTGGACTGAAACTGCATTATTCGGCATGTGTGAAAGTGCTGGTAGTGTCTGATTTGCCCAGGGGTGTCGAACTCATTTGTTATGAGGGCCAGATCTGACATGAGACCTGGTTGGGCAGGGCCATGTGTAATGCCAGGTAGTGGAGATATAAACTTTATAAAGGATACAGACAAACACAATTAAAGATTTTTAAAACTTTAAATAACACATTTCCAGTGAGTTCGACACCCCTAGCAACCCGAGAAAGGGCTTCTCGGCTGAGGCTGAGGCACCAAAACGATGTAATTCCCTTCGCAGAGAGATCCATCTGTCCTGCCCTATCACTGTCTTCTGCTGGTGGGCGAAGATTTCTCTGTTTTTAATTATTAATTTATTATTATTATTAATAATAATAATAATAATAATATACTTTATTGTCATTGTACATAGTACAATAAAATTAAAGGTGCAATCATTCAGTGATCTACAACCATACTCATACACTCACACAACCATTCACAACCATCCCATAACTCCCTTAAGGTTCACATTGCAACTTAAACCACCAATGTCACCCAAATTCCAATTTTATACAGCATTTAAAGCAATAATAGCTCTCGAATAAAAACTATTTTTTAATCTGTTTGTCCTTGTTTTAATTGTCCTATATCTTCTACCCGAAGGCAGCAGTTCAAACAGGGAGTGTTCGGGGTGTGACAAATCCTGCAGAATGTTCTTTGCTTTTTTCAAGCATCGAGAACTATACAATTCCTCCAGGAACGGGAGAGGGCAGCTGTAACGATTTAATGTTTAACTGTGTGTGTGTGACTTTAAAAGTTTGGATGCATGGCTGTATGATAGTCTAGAGTAGTGGAAACAAGCAAGTGGTGTGATTGGTGAGTGACAGAGAGGGGGAGGGGTTTTGGAAGTGATGCTGTGTGGATGATATTTATGTCTATCAGGAGTGACAGTTGGAGGTTTGGACAGCTGGAGTGTGACAGTTGAATAAGACAGTAGTCAAGTTCTGAGTTCTGTGAGAGAAACAGCAGTTAGTTAAGTTCTGTCTCTGAGAGAAGGAGACTCATCCCTGTGTGGGATAATTTGGTTCTGTGTAGTAAAAGAGTTAAGCAGTTTGTTCGTTTTAAGGTCTGAAGGAGAGACCTTCTTGTGTGTGTTATGAAAAGTTGAAGTATAAAGAAACAGTAACCGTATATGGCCTGAAGGGAAAAAGTGTTACAACGTTACATGCCCAGATCCCTGACCGTGGGAGAGAAAAGTGTGTGAAATATCAATAAATCTACTTTTAAGATACCAGTTCTGAAATAAATTCTTCCCAGGAAACACATAGACCCTCGTGAAGGCCTACCCAGTGACAGAAATATTATATTATAGAGGTTTGGAAAGCCTTAAATTTCCTGGTGGCAGCCGGAATATCCAGTAGAATAAAATATAAAGAACACTTTTAAAGTAAAACCAGACCTCCCCAGTTAAGGGGTCATCACAGCAGCCAATAATCTTCTGGGCTGTGGTTTGTTTGGTGTTCCATCACTAACCCGCCTTCCCAGTTATGTTTAATTGCTGTTATCATAATTTTGTGTGTGTGTGTTTTAAAAATTGGTTTTAATTTTTTTTATTGTTCAACCACCTCGGAGTCCCTAAACTGAGCAGAGGAGAGAGCCAGTGTGGGGTAGTGATTAGAATATTGGACAGGATCTGAGAGACCCAGGTTCAAATCCCCGTTCTGCCATGGGAGCGTGTTGAATGACCTCAAGCCTGTTATACACTCTTAAGCTGCGGTTACACGCACCCGTTGAAGCGGAGGGGAGGCAAGGCTATTCCCTCCGGAGGAATTTGACATGCAGTTGCGAGATCACACCTCCCTGTGTAGCTGGTACAGCCCATCACTGTGTCTTCAGACGCAACTGCGGGTGAGTAATTGTTGTTGCTGTTGTTGTTTTGCCATTTGTTTCCCTTGCGGATAAACGAGGAATCGCACCTCCGCACTGAGGGCTCCCTATGGAGTATGTGATGATGTGCATACTGCGGGGGGGGGGGAAACACGGCACCGAGCCGGGATGGCCTGATCAGACCATCCTGACGGCTTGAGAGCGTGCATAAGCAGGGGTCATTTCGTAGAAAAAGAGGTGCAGGAGCTCATTAGCACAACTTATTTGCATATGCCACGCCCCCTGACATCACCGGAAGTGTGTCAGAAGGCAACACCCACCACTCAGGCTCCACTGGACTGTTTTGGATGGCTAGCTATGGGGGGGGGACGCGCAGATCTGTCCTCGCAGAGGAGGGAGAGCTTGTACCTGAATAAAACCTGATCTTAAAGGTGTCACTGGACTGTTTTGGACTGGGGGCTGGGAGGGAGCGCTGCAACTTATTTGGCTGCTTCTTGCTCTGACTGAGGGCCGCTGGGAGCAGGGGGCGGGGCTTATTGCATGTGCCCGCCCCCTGGGCTCTTTATTGCCGGAGCTCCGCTCCTGTGCGCTCCTGCAGGAAATGACCCCTGTGCGTAAGTGATCGGACAGGGGAAAGTCCATCCGTGGCTCGTCGGAACCAGTTTACTACCAGAATTTCCCGGTGTAACAGGCCAGATTAACCCCCCGGCCAGAGTAATAACCCCGGGTTAATCTGGCTGGCTGTAACAGGCCAGATTCACCCCCCGGCCAGAGTAATAACCCCGGGTTAATCTGGCTGGCTGTAACAGGCCAGATTCACCCCCCGGCCAGAGTAATAACCCCGGGTTAATCTGGCTGGCTGTAACAGGCCAGATTCACCCCCCGGCCAGAGTAATAACCCCGGGTTAATCTGGCTGGCTGTAACAGGCCAGATTCACCCCCCGGCCAGAGTAATAACCCCGGGTTAATCTGGCTGGCTGTAACAGGCCAGATTCACCCCCCGGCCAGAGTAATAACCCCGGGTTAATCTGGCTGGCTGTAACAGGCCAGATTCACCCCCCGGCCAGAGTAATAACCCCGGGTTAATCTGGCTGGCTGTAACAGGCCAGATTCACCCCCCGGCCAGAGTAATAACCCCGGGTTAATCTGGCTGGCTGTAACAGGCCAGATTCACCCCCCGGCCAGAGTAATAACCCCGGGTTAATCTGGCTGGCTGTAACAGGCCAGATTCACCCCCCGGCCAGAGTAATAACCCCGGGTTAATCTGGCTGGCTGTAACAGGCCAGATTCACCCCCCGGCCAGAGTAATAACCCCGGGTTAATCTGGCTGGCTGTAACAGGCCAGATTCACCCCCCGGCCAGAGTAATAACCCCGGGTTAATCTGGCTGGCTGTAACAGGCCAGATTCACCCCCCGGCCAGAGTAATAACCCCGGGTTAATCTGGCTGGCTGTAACAGGCCAGATTCACCCCCCGGCCAGAGTAATAACCCCGGGTTAATCTGGCTGGCTGTAACAGGCCAGATTCACCCCCCGGCCAGAGTAATAACCCCGGGTTAATCTGGCTGGCTGTAACAGGCCAGATTCACCCCCCGGCCAGAGTAATAACCCCGGGTTAATCTGGCTGGCTGTAACAGGCCAGATTCACCCCCCGGCCAGAGTAATAACCCCGGGTTAATCTGGCTGGCTGTAACAGGCCAGATTCACCCCCCGGCCAGAGTAATAACCCCGGGTTAATCTGGCTGGCTGTAACAGGCCAGATTCACCCCCCGGCCAGAGTAATAACCCCGGGTTAATCTGGCTGGCTGTAACAGGCCAGATTCACCCCCCGGCCAGAGTAATAACCCCGGGTTAATCTGGCTGGCTGTAACAGGCCAGATTCACCCCCCGGCCAGAGTAATAACCCCGGGTTAATCTGGCTGGCTGTAACAGGCCAGATTCACCCCCCGGCCAGAGTAATAACCCCGGGTTAATCTGGCTGGCTGTAACAGGCCAGATTCACCCCCCGGCCAGAGTAATAACCCCGGGTTAATCTGGCTGGCTGTAACAGGCCAGATTCACCCCCCGGCCAGAGTAATAACCCCGGGTTAATCTGGCTGGCTGTAACAGGCCAGATTCACCCCCCGGCCAGAGTAATAACCCCGGGTTAATCTGGCTGGCTGTAACAGGCCAGATTCACCCCCCGGCCAGAGTAATAACCCCGGGTTAATCTGGCTGGCTGTAACAGGCCAGATTCACCCCCCGGCCAGAGTAATAACCCCGGGTTAATCTGGCTGGCTGTAACAGGCCAGATTCACCCCCCGGCCAGAGTAATAACCCCGGGTTAATCTGGCTGGCTGTAACAGGCCAGATTCACCCCCCGGCCAGAGTAATAACCCCGGGTTAATCTGGCTGGCTGTAACAGGCCAGATTCACCCCCCGGCCAGAGTAATAACCCCGGGTTAATCTGGCTGGCTGTAACAGGCCAGATTCACCCCCCGGCCAGAGTAATAACCCCGGGTTAATCTGGCTGGCTGTAACAGGCCAGATTCACCCCCCGGCCAGAGTAATAACCCCGGGTTAATCTGGCTGGCTGTAACAGGCCAGATTCACCCCCCGGCCAGAGTAATAACCCCGGGTTAATCTGGCTGGCTGTAACAGGCCAGATTCACCCCCCGGCCAGAGTAATAACCCCGGGTTAATCTGGCTGGCTGTAACAGGCCAGATTCACCCCCCGGCCAGAGTAATAACCCCGGGTTAATCTGGCTGGCTGTAACAGGCCAGATTCACCCCCCGGCCAGAGTAACCCCGGGGTTACTCTGGCCGGGGGGTTAATCCGGCCTGTTACACCGGGTGTCTTTTATCTCCACTTCTGCGGCAGAGCAACACGGATTGCCAACAACTGTGGGACACTTCCCAGATGTTGCTGTCTGATCGCGCCCTTTAGATCCGTCAGGGATTTGCACCTATGTCGGATCTCAAGGCGCGTGTGGTCGCAGCCTTAGTCTCACCTGCCACACGGTTGGTGTGAGGGTAAAAAGGAGGAAAGGAGAAAGATGTGGTAAGCTGCTCTGGCTCCCCGTTGGGGACCCTGTTAGGTATGTCAGTGTAAAAAGCAGAGATGATAAACGCAGCAGGACCCTTGCATTAGATTTTAAACAAGAAAATTTACTTCACTAATGAGGAAAGGGTCACTGGGAAATATTACAAACAAAACAAAGGATTAACATCCATTGTGACTGTACTAACCTACATCTTGACTCTCTAAAGTCTAAATCACAGGTGCTAGCCCCAGGTGAGAGTTAGGACAAAGAGCAATAAACTTTCTAAGCCTCCACCCTAAGTTGGGGACATCTTCTGATCTATTGATTACCCAATTGGAGAAACCCAATTATGCATTTTAACATCTTTCTCTGGCGGCAAATATGTGTGTTTTGGGTTTTTTTTGCTATTTGTTTCCCTTGCACATAAATGAGGAATCACACATCCGCACTGAGGGCCCCCTATGGAGCATGCTACTGGGTCTCTCACAAAGAAGGAGGAGGAGGAAATTGGATTTATACCCTGCCCTTCACTCAGAGTCTCAGAGCAGTTTACAATCTCCTTTCCCTTCCCCTCCCCACAACAGACACCCTGTGCAACAGGTGGGGCTGTGAGAGCTCTTTCAAGGACTGCCCTTGAGAGAACAGCTCTGAAAGAACTTATGACTGACCCAAGGTCCTCCAGCAGCTGCATGCGGAGGAGTGGGGAATCAAACCCGGTTCTCCCAGATTAGAGTCTGTGTACTTAACCACTTTAGGAGCTGCGGTGGCTCACGTGGTTAAGACGCTGAACTGCAGGCTGTGGAAGGTCAGTAGTTCAGCAGTTCGAGACCCGGGTGCCGCATGACGGAGTGAGCTCCCGTCTCTCGTTCCAGCTCCTACCAACCTAGCAGTTCGAAAGCAAGAAACTGCAAGTAGATAAAGAGGTACCACTTCGGTGGGAAGGGAACAGCGTTCCGTGCGCCTTGGTGTTTAGTCATGCCGGCCACATGACCATGGAAACGTCATCGGACAACGCTGGCTCTTCGGCTTTGAAACGGAGATGAGCACCGCAACCCTAGAGTCGGACTCGACTGGCTTTCGAGCAAGGGAACCTTTACCTTTACTTAACCACTACACCAAACTAGCTAGGATACAGACATGTCAATTCTTCCATGACTTCAGGGAGAGAACTTGCAAACTCCAACAGATACAAAGTAAAAGTAAGACAAATGAAACATCTTATTATCCTCCTCCTCCTCCTCCTTTCCCCTCTCTTCTATCCACACGCTCGGAACCAAGAATGACTATATAGAACTGCAGCCTCAATGGCATTTAGGAAATGCTGGGGACTAGATTTATTTCCCCATCTTATTTAGCCGTACGGCACGTTCCCAACCCATCTCGTGTCTTTTGCGGCAGGAGATTCCTTCAGCGGTTTCCTTTCCTTTTATTGTTTTATTTACTGGGCTGTATTCTACCTTCTCTCCAAGGGGCTCAGAGCAACGTACCTGGGGATCTGCGCTATCAAAATAATAAGCTCCTTGGGGAAAGGTTATTGTTTGTGCACTTTGCATCTTGTCTGTAATGCACCTGACCAGTCACAGTGCCAAGGATGTTAAAGATGGAACGTTTCGACTCAAACAATTGGGTTTTATTGTATGTACATTCAAACAATTGTGTTTATTGTTGTATTGTAATCAGGTGTCTTCAACAATTCCGGTTTTTGTAAAAAATCTGTAAAAAGCTTTTTTCTTTTTCATTAGGATGGTTGAAAAAGACGTTCAGTCGAAACGTTCCATCTTTAACATCCTTGGCACTGTGACTGGGCTTCTGTCTTTGGATGAAGTTCACCTAGTAAAATCAAGTAGAAATTTATATGACTTGTTAATGTGTCTTTAACAGTTTGAACTTGTACAGTAATTCTTTCCTGTGTCATTGACTTTACAAATTACTGGGTCCACTTGTGTTGTTCTGTAATGCACCTGAGACACCAATAATTATAAATAAAGCATCACAAGCTTTTCGTGCTTGCCTCTGCCTTGAATCACCTTGGAACTGTGCCAAGACAGAGAGCCAGCGAGCTAAGAAAGCATGAGGTTGAACGCCATGAGAAGGCCTGAAGTGTACCTTGGAAGATGAAGCCGCCTGATCGGAAGCCGTCCCTGCTGGAGACAGAAAGCCCCGTGTTATTTACTTCTCTATACTACACTTGCCAAAAAAAAAAATTGCCTGTGGCAGTTTCCAAATCAAGATACAAAACACAACAAAGTCAATAAAACCCTAAAATCAGATAACCAGTGACAGCAAAGCCAACAGCATAAAACACCAGCGACACAGAAAACATAAATAGTAAAAACACATAAAGCAGCTCAAAGGAGCCTGGTAAAACAGCGTAAAATGGTGCCAACAAAGCCAGCATAATGTTTTAAACTGCATCAGTGCCCACCATCCTCTCTGACAGTTAACACCATAACAGTGAAACATTAAGATAAATACAACAATTATTGACTCTGCCCCAGAAGACCTAGACCGGGCGCTACAGGATGTGGTTGTATGGCTTAGACTGAGCTGATTGAAACTGAATCTGACAAAGACGGAGGTCCTGTGCCTGAGTCAGAACGGATCAGGGGTAGGGATCCCACTACCGGCCTTCAATAGGGCGCCATTGGTGCCAGCGCCGAGAGTCCTTAACGATGGAGGCCCAGGTAGCAGCCACTGCCAAGGCAGCCTTTTACCACCTACGGCTGATTAGGCAGTTGGTTCCCTTTCCCGAATGCAATGATCTGGCAACAGTGATCCTCACAATGGTCACCTCAAGGCTGGACTACTGCAATGCTTTTTATTTATTTTTATTTTATTTAGGCATTTTTACCTCGCACTCCCTGCAAGCGGGCTCTGGGCAGTTTACAAGGGGCTTTCTACATGGGGCTGCCCTTGGCGCAACTTTCTACAAGGGGTTGCCCTTGGCGCAATTCCGGAAGCTGCAGCTGGTGCAAAATGCGGCAGCTAGGCCACTGATGGGTCTCCATATGCGAGAGCATATCCAGCCTGTGCTGAAGGCATTGCACTGGCTGCCAATAGCATACAGGATTCGCTTCAAGGTGCTGGTTTTGACCTTTAAAACCCTATATGGTCTGGGGCCTGCCTACCTGAGGGACCGCCTTTCCCCACGTTTCCCCAGAGAGCACTGAGGTCAGGGTCTCAAAACCGCTTGACCCTCCCTGGACCGAAAGACGCCAGATTGGCCTCTACCAGGGCCAGGGCCTTCTCAGTGGCAGCTCCACACTGGTGGAATGAGCTCCCGGAAGACATCAGGTCCCTGCAGGACCTATTACAGTTCCGCAGGGTCTGTAAAACAGAGCTCTTCCGCGAGGTCTTCGATTAGGAGCCGCCACTAATAACAACTGAATTGTTAAGGGCCTTATGTCAACAACGACATTAACAGCTAGGGATACTCTGGACACTGATCTTGCCCACACCTTTGTTACCATCCGAACATGGCCTACTGGGATGTTACCACCATCAGCACTTTACCCGTATTTCTGATTGTTATGTTGGAGGCTGTCTGGATACAAGGACAGAAGACTGATTCATGTAGAGATGCAGCAGACAGCCTCCTTTCTGGGTAGGTCATTTGTGCTTGGGTTGTTGGTGTGTTTTATTTCCCCCAGCACTTTACAAGTTTGGGACTGTCAGGTTTAAAAATCTCACTCGATTCAACTGGCTCACACAGCGTTACCAGAACTGGCTCCGGGATCCCCTTAGCAGACAACAGGATAACAATGAAGAGCGTTTCACCCGTCTTCACCCATCTGCTCGTGCCTTTCCCGTCCAGCAAGCCAGAATCCATTCACCGGGTCTAATTCAAGGACATGCTGACGAGCTGCTCCGCGTGCTCATTCGGATCGCAGCCCATTGGACATTAATCCTGCCGAATGGACGTTTCTAAGCACCTCCAGCTGAAGCAAGCACAGTGCCGTGTCTCCCACCGCGTCGCACCTGTTTTCAGGAGAAGCGAGTTTCGCCTCGGAAGCCTCCGTATGGCAGCTGCCTTCCGCCATATGTCTGTCTCGCTCGCTCCCGCTGGCCGCCACGCAAGAAGATGGATAGCACGTTTATCGGGATGCACTGAGATGCCTGCAGGCAGTTCGCACCCTCTGGTCTGGTGGGCCCCCAAAGACGGTTGAGTCCAGCCTCAGCAAGCCAAAGTAAGACACGGTGCTGAACTCAGCACAAATGAGCACACTGGACTTTTTTAAAAAAATAAAACCAAATTAAACGTGGGCTGTTGCTGTTTTAAATCATATGCAGTCTACGGGAGGCGGCTTCAGATCTAGCCCCAATTTCATGCCTGTGCCCTTGTTTGCTTGAAATGAGGGTTTTTTGGGGGGAAACTAAGTCATATTTCCACATGCCGTCATCGCATCAGCTGAGAGACTCACAAGCCAAGTACTGTGCTGGATGGGGTTGCCAGCCTCCAGGTGGGGCGGGTTTTTTGGAAACAAAGTCATATTTCCACATGCCGTCATTGCATCAGCTGAGAGACTCACAAGCCAAGCACTGTGCTGGATAGGATTGCCAGCCTCCAGGTGGGGCCTGGAGATCTCCCGCTTTTACAACTGATCTCCAGCTGACAAAGATCAGCTCCCCTGGAGAAAATGGCTGCCTAGAAGGGTGGACTCTATGGTATTGTGCCATGCTGAGGCCCCTCCCCAAACCCCATCCTCTCCCGGATCCACCCCCAAACCCAGACCTGGCAATCCAAGGGCTGGACCTCCACCAGTTAACAATCAGGCTGGGCACCACTGTTGGAGGAACTGTGGTTTCATTAATAATTTCTGGAACAGCAGGGTGAACCAAATCAAACTGATCACAGGATATGATGTCTCCTTTACTCCAGAAGCTGTTGTACTGAATTATTGGTCAGATCCTTCATTATGGAAAGCAAAAAGGGAACTGATTGTCAAACTGCTTTGCTGTGGCAAAATTGGCTATAGCAACCAAATGGAAAGATAATAAAGCCCCATCTCTGGAACTCTGGTATTTAAAAACCTGGGATCAAATGGGTCATGGCAAAAATAACCACAGGTATTAACAGCTCACTTAGAGAAGATAGCCTATCTAACTATGCAGGAACACGGTTTTCAGTAATGGAGTTTTTAGTTTCTAACAATAGTCTTCCCCCAAACAAACAATATAATTTAATATTGTAATTATTCTGGGGGTATTGTGGTAATAGAATACTGTACAATAATTTTTTGAACTATTTATATTATGGTAACAATAATTTTGTTTATGTATTATGTATACTTCCCTCTAGCAGGTGGTAAGCTTATATATATTGTTATTATATAATATGAATAAAATATTAATTAAAAAAACAACAACCGGATTGGGGATATGCATTTGCTGTAGCCTAGGGTTAGAGGCTGCGGTGGCTCAGAGGTGAAGACGCTGAGCTGCAGACTAGAAGGTCTGTAGTTCGACAGTTCGAGGCCGTAGTGCCGCGTGATAGAGTTGAGCTCCCGTCTCTTGATCCCAGCTCCTGCCAACCTAGCAGTTCAAAAGCAAGAAATTGCAAGTAGATATATAAGTACCACTTTGGTGGGAAGGTAACAGCAGTCTGTGCGACTCGGCGTATAGTCATGTCGGCCACATGACCACAGAAACGTCTTCGGACAGCGCTGGCTCTTTGGCTTGGAAACGGAGATGAGCAACACCCCCTAGAGTCGGACTCGACAAGCTTTGGAGCAAGGGAAACCTTTACTGTTCACTTTTAGCCTACGGTTGCTCCTGGGGGGTTAGGGATGAAGCTTGAAGAGGGCGGGGCTTATGGAGGGAAGGGACCTCAGTGGGGTCTAATGCCAGAGAGGGCACCCTCCAAAGCAGCCATTTTTGCTGGGGAAATGATCTCTGTAGTATGGAGACGGATTGTAATACTGGGAGATCTCCAGGTAGCATCTGGAAGGTGGCAGCCCTAACTGCAGCCACAGGATTGATTTGGACATTACATTCCCCCCTGCCTCCCAGCATGGGAATTAGAACTATGTAGACACGTACAGGAAAACAAACGGTGCAAATGACAGCATGCTTGCATATAGTTTTTTCCAAGGGTACTACTACATATGTATTCACTCATATCTGTGTTGTCGTTCAGTCACGCAGTCGAGTCCAACTCTCCGCGACCCCATGGAGCACATCACGCCAGGCCCTCCTGTCTTCCACCGTCCTCCAGAGTTTGCTTAATTTCATGTTCGTTGCCTCGATAACCCTGTCTAACCATCTCATCCTTTGCCATCCCCTTCTTCCTTTACCATCAGACTTTTCCAGCATCAGGGTCTTTTTCCAGTGAGTGCTCCCTTCTCATTTGGTGGCCAAAGTAGTTGAGCTTCAGCTTCAGTATCTGGCCTTCCAGGGAACAGTCAGGGTTGATTTCTTTTAGGATTGACTGATTTGATCTTCTTGCAGTCCAAGAGTCTTCAAGAGTCTTCTCCAGTACCATAATTCAAAAGCATCTATTCTTCGGCACTCGGCCTTCCTTATGGTCGAATTCTCGCAGCCATACATTACTACTGGCAGGGCTATTTTTGGGCAGGAACGCACAGGAACGAAGTTCCGGCTGGCTCCCAAGTTGACCAGCCCAGCAGGAACTCATTAGCTTAATAGGCCACACCCAACAGCAGAAACTCATTAGGATTGGCTACATTAGGGGTGTGTGGCCTAACATGCAAATGAGTTCCTGCTACAAAAAAGCCCTGGGTTTTGACAACAAACAAGGTAAACAGAATAACAAGCAAAAGGTGGGTGTGGCTGGATAAGCACATTGTTCTCTCGTACGTACTTTAATAAAACACTTGTCACAATAGGGTTGCCAGATCCGGGTGGGGAAATACCTGGAGATTGGGGGGGGGGGGTTAAGCCTGAGGACGCCAGGCCAGGCGAACTGATCTCTGTTGTCCGGAGATCAGTTGTAATCCCAGGCGATCTCCAGTCACCACCTGGAGGCTGGCGTCCCTACCTAGGACACCCAACTTTAAAATCCCTATTGTGTCATTGTTGTGTCCGCTGACCGCCACCAGAGGCCAGCGAACACTCCAGAGCTTGAATCTGGAGTAACAATGGGGACTAGGCTCCTGGTCACTCCACTGGGGGACCAATGGGAACCGTGGGGGAGATTTTAAACCCACCAACAGGACCTAGGGGTGTGTCCTAAGGTATGTATATAGTTGGCCAGCCGGCCGTTTATCTTTGTCTTGTTGTGTACCAGTAAACCATGCTGATCACTACATCAGTCTCCGTGGATGCGTTTAACACACTACACTTCTGCCATGAAACTTGCTGGGTGACCTAACCCACCTCATGCCCTGACCTGGATTTTGGGGGTGGAGCCTGAGGAGGGCGAGGTTTGAGGAGGGGAAGGGACTTCAATGGGGTATGATGCCATAGAGTCCACCTTCCAAAGCAACCATTTTCTCCAGGTGAATGAAAAGTTCTCGAAGGGATTGCTGGGGGGTTTCAAAAATTAAATCATTTCAGTATTCTTAACTGTATTTACCTGATTGATTTACCGACGTTCAAGCTCACTTTTTGGGGAGGGGCTGTGGCTCAGTGGTAGAGCCTCTGCTTGGCATGCAGAAGGTCTTGGTTCAATCCCTGGCATCTCTGGTTAGAAGGACCAGGTGGTAGGTGATGGGGAAAACCTCAGCCTGAGACCCTGGATAGCTGCTGCCAGTCTGAGTAGACAATACTGACCCCAGTGGTCTGATTCAGTAGAAGGAAGATTCATGTGTATGTGCATCTAGATTTCAGTGTTCTTCAAAGGCTTAGAGCAAAGGGTGGTAATAATTGCACGGGGAGGAACGCACAGGAACGGAGTTCCGGCTGGCTCCCAAGTTGGCCACGCCCAGCAGGAACTCATTAGCATAATAGGCCACACCCAACAGCAGAAACTCATTAGGATTGGCTACATTAGGGGTGTGTGGCCTCACATGCAAAGGCGTTCCTGCTACAAAAAAAGGCCCTGGGTTTTGACAACAAACAAGGTAAACAGAATAACAAGCAAAAGGTGGGTGTGGCTGGATGACCACACTTCTGGCAACATGGGGGTGCGGCCTAATGTGCTAATGAGCTGTGCTGTCAGGGGTGTGGCCCAATATGCTAATGAGTTCCTGCTGTTGGGTGTGGCCTATTATGCTAATGAGTTCCTGCTGGGCTTTTTCTACAAAAAGAGCCCTGATTGCACCTCATAAGATAAGAAGAGCCCGGTTGGATCCGACCAATGGTCCATCTAGTCCAGCATCCTGTCTCACACAGGGGCCAACCAGTTCCTCTGGAGGGCCAACAACAGGGCATAGAGGCCGAGGCCTTCCCCTGATGTTGCCTCCTGGCTCTGGGATTCAGAGGATCAGTACCTCTGAACTTGGAGGTTCCCTCAGTCACCATGGCTAGTAGCCACTGGTAGGCCTATCCTCCATGAATCCATCTAATCCCCCTTTAAAGCTGTTTATTCCCGTAGCCATCACTACATCCTCTAGTAGCAAATCCCAAATTTTAATCACTCTCTTTCACCTTGTCCCTGGACACCAAAAAACAGTTAGATGTTTTAAACATGGTTTACACTACTTCCAGAAGTTGTCCAGGCTCAGGTTTTAATCTTTATGTGAAGAGAAACCGATGGTTAATAGATTCAGTGGTGCTTTCCATTCAGGTGGGTAGCCCTGGTGGTCTGAGGGGACTGAACAAAGACTCAGTCCGGTGGCGCCTTTAAGACCAACAAAATTGAATTCTGGGTATATGTTTTCAATGGAACTGCGGTGGCTCAAGTGGTTAAGACGCTGAACTGCAGGCTGTGGAAGGTCAGCAGTTCAGCAGTTCGAGACCTGGGTGCCGCATGACGGAGTGAGCTCCCGTCTCTGGTCCCGGCTCCTGCCAACCTAGCAGTTCGAAAGCAAGAAACTGCAAGTAGATAAATAGGGACCACTTCGGTGGGAAGGGAACAGCGTTACGTGCGCCTTGGTGTTTAGTCATGCTGGCCACATGACCACGGAAACGTCTTCGGACAGCGTTGGCTCTTTGGCTTTGAAACGGAAATGAGCACCGCAACCCTAGAGTCGGATTCGACTGGCTTTCGAGCAAGGGAACCTTTACCTATATGTTTTCAAGGGCATGCACGCTTCTGAAGATTCTGAAGAAGTGTGCACGCCCACGGAAGTGTATACCCAGAATTACACTTTGTTGGTCTTAAAAGGTGCCACTGGACTCAGCCTTTGTTCAGTAGATTCAGTGGTTAACAACCCATGCTGCTTTATTTAGCAGGGAAGCTGGAACACTTAGATGGTGCTGTTTTTAAATAACTCTCCTACACCACTTTTTTAAAAAATTAAAAATGGTAATATGCAATAAACCTCTGCTCAGCTGGACTTTTTTTTGCCAGCATGGTGTAGTGGGTAGGATCTGGTAAACCCAGGTTCAAATTCCTACTTGTGCCATGGAAGTTTGCTGGGTGACCTTGGGCCGGTCACATGCTCTCGACCTCAACCAACCTCATGGGGTTCTTGTGCGGTAAAATGGAGGGGAGGGGAACAATGTGAGCCACTTTGGGTCCCACTGGGGAGGAAGGCGGGATATAAAGGGATGAATTCATTTATTTAATGTGCTTTGCCTGCTTGAGTCTTCGAATAAGAAGTATTGTAGATAAAGTTTATTCGGTGTCCAAAAGCGCCCTCTGGTGTCAATATCCAGGGAAGACGAGAAAGGGCTTCCTAAAATCAAAGGAGAAACTGGCTGCCTGACTCTTGAGGCTTAGCAACTGTTCCCCGTCTCCTCTGCAGAAAGCTTTGGAAGTAGGGACAATATTGGTTACCCTCAAATCGCATCTCAAATGGCCTCCTTGAGTGGGGGGCCTGCAGCCCGCCTCATCGCTTTGGATAAACCCAGCTTCTCTGGCCTGTGCTTCTGACACTATCAACTCAGAAATGTCACCTTTTATTTGCAACCTTCTGAAAGAGACCTCAGAAGACCCCCCCCCCCCCCCAGCTTTGACATTTGCTCCTCTTCTGTCCGGTCACCACTCCAGAATAAAGAATCATGGGTCGGGAAACCAAACAGTGCTCTTGTTGGAGGAGACAGAATTAGCCAGCGTGACCTTTAAAAAAAGCATTTTACTGCCTTTCCCTTACGGGCGGGGCCCAAGAATATAATCTCCACAGAGACCAAGCCTCCCCTGCCCTGGAACTGCAGAGGAGGGCATTCAAAAGTGCAAGACAGACTTTCCTCCTTAGACTCTGCTCAGCATAGATCAAACCGATTTGACCGAGCAAACGCCATCAGTTTTCATCGTGGAGAGCAGCTGAAAGCTGGGCCGGTCTTACCTGTGGGCAGGCGGGGCAACTGTAGGGGGGCCAATGGCCAGCGTTTGGAGGGTGATAGGAAATGGTGCTGGAAAATCTGGTCAAAACACAAACTGTGGTGCAATTCTCATGTGAAACTTGGGTGTTTTATTCTTGTTCAGAGTGGGTTGGGTGGGGATAAAGAGAAGGCCCCATCCTTGAGTTTTTGCCCAGGACCGTGGTTTGCCAGCCTCCAGGTGAGAACTTTTTGTTGTTGTTGCTTCTGTACTACTACAGTACTACTGTTGTTGCTGTCCAGTCAAGTCCGACTCTTCAAGACCCCATGGACCACATCACGCCAGGCCCTCCAGTCCTCCGTTGTTTACTTTCATACTGTCTAACCATCTCATCCTTTGCCGTCCCCTTCTTCCTTTACCATCAGACTTTCCCAGCATCAGGGTCTTTCTCCAGTGAGGGCTCCCTTCTCATGTGGTGGCCAAAGTAGTTGAGCTTCAGCTTCAGTATCTGTGCTTCCAGGGAACAGTCAGGGTTGGTTTCTTTTAGGATTGACTGATTTGATCTCCTTGCAGTCCAAGGGACTCTCAAGAGTCTTCTCCAGCACCATAGTTCAAAAGCATCTATTCTTCGGCGCTCGGCCTTCCTTATGGTCCAACTCTCGCAGCCATACATGACTACTGGGAATACCATCGCTTTGACCATGCAGACTTTTGTTGGCAGGGTGATGTCTCTACTTTGTATCATGCTGTGTAAGTTTGCCATCGCTTTCCTCCCGAGGAGCAGGCATCTTCTAATTTCATGGCTGCAGTCACCGTCTGCAGTGATCTTGGATCCCAGGAACATGAACTCTGTCACTGCTTCCATGACTTCCCCTTCTATTTGCCAAGGAGTGATGGGTCCGGATGCCATGATCTTAGTTTTTTTGACATTGAGTTTCAAGCCCACTTTTGCGCTCTCCTCTCTGTCTATTGTGTATTTGTTTCATAGTCTTTGTGCTCTAATAAGCAGTAAGTATATGTGGATCAGACTAAAAGATTTACAGTTTAATCTCCATGCATGATTTTCTCATTTATTATGTTTTGAGACATATGCCTTTAAGTAGCACTTTAGTGGTATTTAACATTGAGCAATCCATTCTCTCCACGGTGTATTTTGTTCTTGTCATTCCACCCAAGGGATGCCAGTCTCCAGGTGGGACCTGGGGATCCCCCAGAATTACAGCTCATCTCCAGACTACAGAGATCTGTTCCCCAGGAGACAATGGATGCTTTGGAGGGTGGGCTCTATGGCACTGTGCCCCACTGAGGTCCCTGTCCTCCTCAGGCTCCAACCATCTGGGGGGACCTGGCAACTCTACTCCCCCCTCAAGTCTCCAGGTATTTCCCAAGCACCAGCAGCAGCAGGCAAGCCTACCAGAGTTATTACAAAACTGGGGCGGAGGTTCAAGTGATCGAGAGATAGATGCATTCCATTCCGGAGCAGGAGAGAAAACTAGAACTTCCGCTGAATGTCTGGACCGCCCCAGGTGAAAAAATGTCACGTTTGACACAGACGTAGGTAGTGCCATTGCAGAAGAACCCCTCGAGGAGGAGCAGGGAACGGTGTTGTCAGGTAGCTTTATCTTGGCTTAGACCATATTGGCAGCTAGGTTCCATCCAAACTAGCTGCAGGATCACTTCCTCCTGGACTGAAGCCTTCCTAAAAAGGGAGCATCAGGCGCAAGCTCTAGAACCTCACTCATCGTGATGGACAGGTGTTGCGTACCATGATAAGACTACATGGATGTGGTCGGACTCGCATGTGGCCGCAGGAACGTGCCGAGCTTCGCACCACAAGGACGATAGCAGCTACGGATCCTAGAATTCACCTATCGGTCAGCTCGGATCCTAACAGGGAACCAATAGGGGGAGTCGTGTGTAAATAACCCAATCACGGGGGGAGGTGTTGGGTGTGTTTTGAACGGGAATATAAGCGGGCCATGGGCCACGCTAGTTATCTCAAGTTCTCCGATGTACTAATAAAGTATGAGCTGAAATCACTACTCCATGCATCAGTCTCTGTTAAGTCGCTCGCTTAACAAAGCAGTCGGAGAGTGATTCAGCAAGAACACAACTTTATTCTTCAACTCAAACACAACTCCAACACGGATCAACATCTGATAGCCAGAACAGCCTTTACATTGCAGCTGTCCTGCTTTTAAACCTTCCCGGCTAATGTAGCCACACCCACTGTACACATATCAACCTATGAGGTTGCTGAGATAAGGTCCAATCACATTAGTTCCCGCTCAGGGAGCTTGCTTGAAGTGAATGGCTTGTTACTTCCTGGGCTAGTGATATGATTGGCTATATTTGGATCCTAGCCCAGGACGAAGCTTTACATTACACTTCAATCAGGTGTTTCACAATATGTCATGCATTCAAGGCAGCTTTGAATACACTACAGTCTCAGTACTTTATAACAGGGGAAATCATACTGGGAGGCTGCTCCGAAGCAGGCTATATAGAGTACAAAAGAGGGAAAGGACCCAGTAGCAAGGGGGCTTCACTGGTGGCCTGGAGCTGCTAGGAAGCTGTTGTTGCTGTAGGAAGTCCCTCTCCATCACTAAAGGGACATTAGATAGATGATATAGATATAGGTAAAGGTAAAGGTTCCCTTGCTCGAAAGCCAGTCGAGTCGGACTCTAGGGTTGCGGTGCTCATCTCCGTTTCAAAGCCGAAGAGCCAGCGCTGTCCAAAGACGTTTCCGTGGTCATGTGGCCGGCGTGACTAAACACCAAGGCGCACGGAACGCTGTTACCTTCCCACCGAAGTGGTACCTATTTATCTACTTGCAATTTCTTGCTTTCGAACTGCTAGGTAGGCATATAGATATAGCTATAGATATATGATGGTGTGTGTGCACATGAAAGCTCACACCTTGAATAAAACTTTGTTGGTCTTAAAGGTTTCACTCTGGACTCTAACTTTGTTCTGTTGCTTCAGACCAACACACCTGCCCACCTTGATCGATCTGCCAATGAATCTGTCTGTTTTCTTTCCTGTAACTGGGATATTTGGGTAATATAACAGTGTTTGCCCAGTCACAGAAGTGTGATACGGAGTGCAGTAAATAAATCTCCCCAGAAGTATATTTATTGATTGATCGCATTTTTACCGTATAGTGCAAAAAAGGTAAAAACTTACATTTATTCAAGTAGATCCAGTTCACATCCAAGCTGCGACTGAAAGGAGAGAGAGCGAAGCCTAATCTGAAGAGTCCTTTCCCTGTCACCAAGGGCCAGCTTGTCCGCCATCACGTGTGTGGGAGGGCATTGTAGCTACAGGAGAAACCTGAAGAGTCATGTCTCTCCATGGAAGGCCATGTGTAAGGGGGAAGACAAAGGGAGAGAGGAGGTGTCAGGGGGCAGCTCCCAGCTTAAGACAAAGCTAACATCTATTAAGACAAAGCTAACCCTCCTGTATCCAGGTGTTAGAAGTGGAGGACTTGGCGCTGTCTCCTGTCTCAGACTTGAGAAGATGGCACCAAAGAGTTTAGACAGATAGAGAGGTCAGGACACACAGAGCATCCTTTCCTTCCTGCTCTCTGATCCTTCCCTTTGAAGCAGAATGCTGCTCTTAGGGGCAATTTCCTCTGCTTCCGCTCCCACTCTCTCTCTTCTCTCCTCCATGCACAAAGGTGCTTGCTCTCCATCTTGCACCATGGAGGCTGGACATGCGTCCAGCATCCAACACCATCTAGCTAGTTAGAGTAGGTAATCTATCTCTATCTCTTACCTGCACTCTCAACCATGTATTTCCTTTAATAAATGTTACTTAGTTTTAGAACTGACTGCTGACTCCGTGTGACTTTGTAAGTCTGTTGCCACACCAAGCCCCAAGCTCTGCTGCGTTTAAGCCTTTGTGCACTCTGCTATTTTTCCGTGGTTCCCTGGCAGTACCTAGTCTAGAGAATCCAACATGGTGGCATCTTCTCAAGTCTGAGACAGGAGACAGCGCCAAGTCCTCCCCTTCTAACACCAGGCACGCTGAGTTACTCACTTGAACAGTATTTGTGTTGCCAAGGTACCTTGCCTCACTGAGCTTCTTTTGACCACCCAAATCCATTAGAAGGAATTCTTGCCACAGGCAAGAAAAGGCCTCTGGCAAAACAGGAGGTGACATGAAAGTTCTACCTGTGGCGTTAGATCTTTAGTGGCTGTTTCACACATGCAAAGCATCTAGTATTGAAAATATATGTGAATTTAACTGTTATTATCTACTCACTTCATCTACCTCACAGAATTGATTGCTGGATTATTGCCTGGGTAACAAATCTTAATTTGAGCCAAAATACAGCACTGCCAATGTATTGAGTGCCAATGCTCAAACTGGAACATGTGAAGAACCAGTAACAAAGAATGTGGGCTGGTTCACACATGCGTTTTCATCCCCAACTGAACACAGTAAATGTTGCATGTGTGAATGAACCACTACAGAGCCAGGTTCAAATGACACATCCAGAGAGAAGCCTGTCTTAAGCGCATTCAGGTCAATGTTTCCACGGATCCTGTGCACATACAGCTGCGTGAACAGCTTTCTCCTTTTGATTAAACACCCTACTTTCCCAAGGTTCTTGACAGAAAGCTGTGTCCTATACACTTGAGCCAGTGTGGCATTGAGAGGGTGAGACTAGGACTAGAAGAGACCCAGGTTCAAATTCTGCTTCAGCAATAAACCCCAAGTTCTCACTGTGGGTGATCTGGAGGCAGTCATCTTCTGGAGCCAGTCTCAGTCTTGTCCATACCTAACACAGGGTTGCCAGCCTCCAGGTGGGGCCTGGAGATCTCCCGCTTTTACAACTGATCTCCAGCTGAGAGAGATCAGCTCCCCTGGAGAAAATGGCTGCTTTGAAGAGTGGACTCTATGGCACTGTACCATGCTGAGGCCCCTCCCCTCCCCAAACCCCACCCTCTCCCGGCTCCACCCCCAAAGTCTCCAGTTATTTTCTAACCCAGATATGACAACCCTGGCCTAACATGAATGAAATGGAAGCCATTTTACTCTCTCAGCCTTATACTACCCAAACAGAGTAGTTGAGAGGATAAAATACAGGCAAGCATAACTTTGAGCCCCTATAGGGTAAGGAGCACCTACACCCAAAACTTTGTTACAGGATCCGAAATCCCTAGTTCACCTTTTCCTGATAAAGTAAAGGTAAAGGTTCCCTTGCTCGAAAGCCAGTCGAATCCGACTCTAGGGTTGCGGTGCTCATCTCCGTTACAAAGCCGAAGAGCCAGCGCTGTCCGAAGATGTTTCCGTGGTCATGTGGCCAGCATGACTAAACACCAAGGCGCACAGAACGCTGTTACCTTCCCACCGAAGTGGTACCTATTTATCTACTTGCAATTTCTTGCTTTCGAACTGCTCGGTTGGCAGGAGGTGGAACTAGAGACGGGAGCTCACTCCGTCATGCGGCACACTCAGGTCTCGAACCGCTGAACTACCGACCTTCAAGAGCCTGCAGTTCAGCGTCTTAACCACTTGAGCTGACAACTGGTCGCTAAACTGGGATATATGAGATAGGCCCAAGGCTTCTCGCGCAAAGAATCTTGGGAATTGTCATTTGGTTCGCCGCTTAGCCCTCTCCACAATCCCTACCTTCCCCCCTCCCCGAAACTACAATTCCCAGGGTTCAGTTCTACAGCCCCGTTTATGGCTCAACGCCTTCCTGCCACCTGCTCTTCCCCGCCCCCTGCGTCCCTTTCTCCTTCTCAAAGACGCTTCCCGGGGGAGAAAGAGGCGGGACCTTCCCCACAGAGTAGGCGGGGCCCGACAAGCCGAACCGCCCGGAGGGGGCGTGGCCGTCGAGGAAGGCGGGGCGGCCTCCCTCCCCCTTCACCCTTTCCGGACGCGCACGCGCACACACGGACGCACGCCTGTCGCAGCGCGGTGACGTCGCCCCCGCTCCCTCCTTCCCTTCCTCCCTCCCTCCCTCCTTCCTCACACTCGGCCGTCCTGTTCCCGGTATCTTCGCGGCCTTCCCCCGCCGGCGCGGCCTTCCCCGACGCGGACCCAGCATGGCGAACGTGGCCGACACCAAACTCTACGACATCCTCGGGGTGCCGCCGGGGGCCTCCGACAACGAGCCGGTGGGGAAGGAGTTTGGCGTGTGTGTCTCCCCCTCCTTTGGTGGCTCAGGAAGAAGGGGGGGGGGTTTAGGGAAGGTTATGCCCCTATGGGCGGGGAGCGGGCTGAGAGCGAGGACTATTCCTGGTCCACCGAGCCTACTTCGCGGGAGGGGCGTTGTTGTTGGGGTAAAAGGGAGGAAGGGGGGCCCAGAATGGTTGTCGTTAAGGTGTTTTGGGGTCTTCAGCGGCGGAAAGAAAGGGGGGGCTGCGTGGGTCTTAGTCGGTGGTTCCTTTGGGCAGCGTGGTCCGCCCGCAAGGCCAGATTTGCTTGGTCTGGTGAAAAGAGCCCACACCAGTCAATAAAAGTGGAAGGAGCTGGGGCCGCAGATTAGCCCACTCGGATCCAGGTAAATCGGTGGAGCTCTCCCCGTTTCCCCGCGGACCCCTTTTCCTCCTCTCGTTCCCCCCTTCTCCTCCTTTCAGTTTTGTTTCTCCTGGCAGGTGGTTGTAGGAAGCCTCTGGATGGGCTCCTTATCTCCTCCCCGCCCCCCTCCCCGCAAACAACAAGAAATCTCCCTCCTTTCTTTTCACCTGTGTGGTGGGCCTAAAGAATTAACCCTTCCCCGGATGGGAAGTATCTGGATTCCAGGCAGGGGAGGAATGATCTGGAGGCTGCCCAGTTCCCAGCTGCTTTCCCCTCCCCAAGTGTCTCTGCCCTCTTTTCTCCTGACATTCACTGTCCCTCGGTATTTGGCAAGAGGTGCGAAGCTGCTGTACATCGAGTCAAGTCCATCCAGTTTGGGATTGTCTGTTGGGGGGGCTTTCCTGCATCTGAAGGCAAAAGATGATTCTGGTGACCTGACGTTCTTTATTGGAGGGGCCAGGGGTTGAATCAAGGACCCTATGAAATACGGATGGTTCCTGTCTTCTGCTGCTTCCTCTGGTGTCGCACCCCCCTTATATCATGCCTTGCATGACTTGTCTTGTATATTGTAACTGTCCCAAAGTTAAGTTCCCCATTCTTTCCTCTGTCCCCATTTTATTTTCCTTAACCCCCAGTCCTACATCCCTTGAGAGATTATGGTAGCCAGGACATTTAGGTAGTGTTTACCACATCTGCATTTTTCTTCCCCTAGTCCAATTATGCCTGTCTGGGAGTTCTTCTGTGATGGCTATGGTGGCCTAGAGGTTCTTACCCCTCCCAAAAAAGTTGTCCTATGGTGGCACCAGAGATTAGCTCCTAATTTCTTCTCTCTTCCCCACTTTCTTCTCTCTCTTCAAGTCCTTGGTGTTGATGACTCAATGCTAGCTGGCATGACCATAAGGTTATCTCGCAAAACGGTGTGTCTTATGACAAAGTTGACCTAGAAATGCTCTTCACAGTGCTTCCAGAGAGGTGATCTGTGATGAGTACTTCAGGTTTTTTTTAATTTCTCTGTTACTTTCGCCTGTAGTGACTCCCCTTCTAGGAACCCAGCAAGAGACATTTCTGTTCCCACTATTGCAAATGTCATTTCTGGACCTTTTTTTCCCTTTTGTGATCTTGTCTCAGCTTTTAGAAAATAAAATCAGGGTTGGTTAAAGGGGAGAGGTGAGACAAGTGTCATCTGATGGTGGAAGTCTAGTTTTGTTCTTAACCCTGGCTTCTTCTGCATTTTATTGGCTGTGCTTGTAACCCATAAGCCATTTCTTTCCCTCCCCCGCCCAAAGAGCTCCCTCCCACATCAGAGCTTTCGGATTGTTAATCACTCTGTTTGTGACGGAAGGGTGGAGTTGCTGGGGGGGTACATCCCCTCCATCTGGGCATGTCGTGGCTCCATAATTTGTTTGGGCTGGGTGTTGTGGCAGCAGGTGTCTTTTAGGAAGTATTGTGGAGTAAAAAGAGAATCTGATGTCAACTGGAAAACATGATCTCTTTTGTGGATTGTAAAAATCCTATTTGTGTTCCATAGGTGTTCTGTCCTTGCCCTTGCTCTCTCTAAAGTGTTACTTGAGATCATTAAGTTAGCAGTAAGGATTGTGAAACTACCAGTAATTTTAGTTTCTTTGTCAATTGACAAATAAGACAGCTTGCTTGTTGTTTGTCATATATCAAGAAATCAAATGTTATTGACATTTTTTAAAAAAACGATTTCCTGAGATCCAGAAATGCCTTCTCCCTGTGAAAATCCAAACGTCAGTTGAGGAGCAAAAATAACATGCCGCTGTCAGTTGCAAATGTATCTTCTTTTTAAATCAAACTAATATCTTTCAAAAGAAGACATCTACATTTAATGGAGAAGGAATATACATTTTTGTAAAAAGTGGCTAACATAATGATATTTTAAAATCATTAAACATGGGATAGCAACCTAGTTAGGTAATTTTGTCTGTTTAATCTTTTACTCCTGTTTCTTGGCTGGGATGCAAACATTTTCGAGCATTTGCATATTTAGTTGCGGACTTGATATTTTTCTCCACGCTAGTAGATTGGACTCCATTTGCAAATATTTTGGGAAATGTATGGGCCGGAAAACTGCAGTTAGCAGTCCCACCTTTCTCCCTGCCTTCCTGGGTTTTGCAGCAAGGTGCATTTGAGCATTCAAAATCTCAAAAACAGTTGGCAGCGTAGTGTGGAAAATCACAGTCCTTACTACATGAGTGTCAGCCACCTCGGCACATGCAGAAAGGAGTCTCCTGGGTTGTGATTCTTGGCTATAATAGCATTTACCTTCTTGGGTCTTTCATAATATAGCATAATATATAGTTCAGGGCCACTTTTCTGTTAAAAGGAGAATGTCAGGGACAAAGTAAAGGGCTGTGACATGCAGAGGGTATAACACCTTTTGTTTTTAATCACCGTGTCCACAATTTAAGAAATGTAATGTTTTGATGTTTGCTGCGGGGGGGGGGGGCAACCCTATTTGGGGAGAAAAGGAGGTATATAAATGTTTAACATAAAACTCCCTTCTCTGTATGTGGTTACCCAGAGAGAGGAGATAAATTTCAAGTAAAACAAAAGTAGGTTCGGTGTTACAGCTTTGGGTTTAAAGGTGGGTCTAAAATGGTTGAAAGTTAAGATTCTAAAATATGCAGCTAGTGAATCTGTCTCAGTGCCATTGCATGGTATTGTACTGAACATCTCCCTCCCTGTTACTTGCTGGGGATTGGGGGGGGCATTTCCACAGGTAAATAAAAATAGGAGGCTCTGCAAATTGAGTTGTGGTTATGATGTCTATGGAGTTGTGCCCAGGATTCTAGACTGCTGAACAGTGCAGTGTAAAAAAGAGAGCTGGTCCATTCAGTGTCCATATCTGCGATGGAAACTGATTTTCAGGCACACAGAATAGGACTCCATTTATGACAACGCTTGTAACCCTTGTAGCATCTCCCTTTCAGTAGGCTGGTGTATGGTGGTAACTTGGGGGTGAAAGTACATGAAGGCCTTGGTCATGTTACGCAAACAGTTACTTGGCAGTAGGCATGGCGCTTCTCAGTGGTTTGTTGGAACATGCTTGCCGCTGAAGCTGTGCTGGTATTGCTTCTATTCCAAGGAAAGGATTTAGCCTTTCTTTGATGTAATGCCCTGTCAACTTTGATGTAATTATACCCAAAAATGAAGGAAATGTACAGAGTTCGTCGAAACCCATGTGCTTCCTAGGGGTTTACTACTGAGAAGAGGAAATTCAGGGCCTCTTGTTGAAAGCTGGATGTGTGGATACCATCTCCACTGGGTGAGCTTGGTGTAATTATCTCTCCGCTTCTGTAAAATGGACGTAGTCGTGGCCTACTGAACAGGATTCTTGCAAGGTCAGAGATAAGATTGAAAAGTGCATACGAAAAGTAC
>NW_015164692.1:573276-584928 GCF_001447785.1 Gekko japonicus
TTTGTTACATTTGCACACTGTCTTGTCCACAAAGGGCTCAGCTAACAGCATGGCTTGGTAACGTATTAACGGTATTTCAGTATCTTAAGAGTACCGTCTTTGTCTTCACTTCCATTTAGTGCGCCTACCTTTGTCGGGAAAATAGTGGTGCTCTAGCATCTCTGTGCCTCTCTAAATTTTAGTAATTTGGGGAGTAGTGCAGAGAGTTCTTTTGTGTTAAAGAGAATTCGGACTTCCTTGAGAAATAGAGCCTTTTAGTGTGAGTGCTGATGGGAAGAACAAAATCTGGTAACTATTGCGTACTTGGAAGAGTGGTGATAATCCAGAGCAGTCCCTTCAGAAATAGTCGTGCAGTTTCTCAATTTTAAAAAGGCTTAAATTGGTACATTTTGATTTTTGCAGGGGATTTGGATAGAATGGTCAATGGCTACATAACAGTCTTCGTTACAGTCTAGGCGTGGTGCTGCAGACTCAGTGACTGGTTGTGTAGGCCAACTCAGATAATAAAAATGTCTTCTATGGCCAAATACGGTTAATTTGGATACAAGCCTCAAATCCCAGTAGCTGTTCAGTCTTACCTTCCTGTCAGTGCGGCTTGTAGACGCTTAAACAGCTTCACTGAAATAAGTTGTGGATTGGGGCGTCACATCGAGCTTCAAAAGTAGCACTGAGTTGACCTCTAGCCTTCTGTAATACTGTGTTTCTTCCATCCCCGTTTAGGCTTACCGAAAGCTCGCCAAGGAGTACCACCCTGATAAGAACCCAAATGCAGGTGACAAGGTAAGATTTCTTTCCTTCCTCAAGCTGCTGCTAAAATACAAGTGAAACTGCATCTTCAGAGCAATGTTCCCTCTAAGCTGTGGGGTCTCGTGAGGAAAGATTCTGCCAATTGCATATTAATATCATAATCTCCCAATCTTTTATTAAGTAATAGAGCAATTTGGCTAACAATTTTGCTTTGTGAGCTACTGGCATTAAAGTTGCGAGCACGCGATTCGGCTGCTGCGTAAATCAGTTTGCTCTGGAGCCATCCCTTCCGGAGCTGAAGGCAAAAATCTGTGAGCCGGAGGCTAAAAAACACTGAGCTAGCTCACACTAACTCAGCTTAGAGGGAACACTGCTTCAGAGGTAGTCAAGGTAGTCTAGGTCCTGGAGCTGGGATTCCCAACGTGGTGCCCATGGGCACGTGGTGCTCGCCGACACCTTTTCAAGTGTTTTTAGAAAGTGGGTGGAGCCCTGTGGGGCTTTGCCCAGCAGGGCTTCCGAAGGGCCATTGGTGGTCTGACTGGCTTGTCGTGTGGCTGAAGGTGAGCTGCTTGCGTGTGAGAATTTTTTTTTAAACAGCGTGTTCATTTTAAAAGGCATCCCGTTGGACAGAGCTTCTGCCCGAAATGTTGATGAGTTGCTGTTAGTTATGCATGACCTCCCTCCCTGACATTTTGCGATTGGCAGCCATTTTGTGCTCACTCTCAAGGTGCTGTGACAGTTTCCCAAAGATGCCTGTGGGCTTAAAAGGGTTGGGGACCCCTGTCCCAGAGTATGGTTGGGTGGGACGCGGTACAGCAGCCTTGCGGAAGGTAAGCAGATCTAGCCGCCTCAGTGGCCCTTGCAAGGGCAGAAAGGTGGGATACATTTTTGTAAATAAAATAAGTAAATCTAAGCCTTGGTGGCAGTATTCTCAGGAACCTTTGCAGGCCACCTTCTGTTCCACAGAGGAAGGGAGGCAGGAAGGAAGGCAGACTATAAATATAACTATCTGTAGATACAGAATACATGAATGGCTTGTGCACCGAAGGACTTTTAGTCCAATCTGTGAAAAATTGAAGGAAGAGTTTGCCCCTGCAAGAGACCACAGTTACTTCTCAGTTACCAGGCTCGCTGGGCCAGGCCCAATCAGTGAGAGTCACCTCCTAATTCTTGCAACAGTAAATCAGGCTGACTTCTAAGCATGCTGCTGCAATCTCCATGGAAGAACAGGGAGATAAAAACAAGCTAAAACTTTTAGGTCGTCACCATCATTTTCACTTTGCTCTGGAGCACCTGGGGGAGATTTTGGGGGTGGCCTGGCTGTTGGCCCAACCAGGAAAATTCCTACTAGACTCCTGGCAGCGAGGGGCCCCAGGCGCTTCCGCCAGCACTGCGGGTGTTGCTGGTCTCACCCTTACACGGTGTTCAGTATCAGCTCGTCAGTTGCTGCCTCCTGCAGCACTGCCAGTTGGCAACAGTGCAGGAAGAGGCATCTGGGGAACCGTTACCAATTACTGTTGCTGCCCGACAGCATGGCCCCTGCAATGCCAGCTCTCAGCCGCATAGAAGCCCGCTAGGCATGGCTTGTCCCCTGGCCATTTTAATTCCCCTGTCTGGCCCTGAGGAATTTCAGTGTAGGCAGCGGGGAGATCTTGTGAATGGCGTGCTTATCAAGACGGAAGTGGCATAATTGTTGGGATGATTTGCTGAGATGCCCAGGAACAAAACAGGGGGTGAAATTATAGGTTGAGTCTGTGGGTTGAGTCCAGGTAAAGCTCATTAAAGAGGCTGGAATGCACAAAGACATCCCAGAGTCCAGAATGGGCGGGCACTTTGTATCTCCCTGCAAAATACTGGCCAGAGGATTAAGGACTGCTGCTTACTTGTCTGCCACGCCTCCCAGGAAGAGTACCAGTTTAAGGGTGGAACCAGTCTGATTCCAGCCACTGATCAGAAAACAGGTTGCTACAGGGAGCTTTCCTCTACCCTTCCTTGCCAGAAAGGGCTGTGCGGCAACTGCCCACTGCCTAGGGAAGGATACTCTGGCCTTTACCCCTGGTCAGACGCCTTAGGACCGCTAGGAAGCCGCACCCCTCTCCTCCCAGAAATAGGCAGCAAACGAATATAAACAAATGGATATAAATCTTAATATTGTCACACTACTCTTCCTCTCAGCTCTCCTTCCTGTGCACGTCTTGCTGTTTAGTTTCTAAACCTTGGAGGGAGGCCGCGAGCTACATTTCGGAAACAATTGCCAGAAAAGCAGCATATAAGTATAATAATCTTTACACTGATGAAGCATATCGTTATCTAACAAAGAAAACTGTCTCTCCACTGGTGCAGATGTCACTGAAGACCCGATTAATAGATTTCTTTCCTGTCTGTTTTTATCTCTTATTCAGTTCAAAGAAATAAGCTTTGCATATGAAGTTCTCTCAAATCCAGAGAAACGTGAATTATACGACCGGTATGGGGAACAGGGCCTCCGGGAAGGTAGTGGCGGAAGTGGAGGAATGGACGATATTTTCTCCCACATATTTGGTGGGGGGCTGTTCGGTTTCATGGGTAGCCAGAATAGAAGTCGCAACGGCAGAAGAAGAGGCGAAGACATGATGCATCCACTCAAGTAAGTGCCTTGCTGGTTGTTGCAGAAGCTTGCAGGGAAAGCTCCCGATTTTATAATTGCTCTGTTAGTGGGCTTAAGTTCTCAAAAGCAAAATGCAAGTATTCAAAGTATACAATTCAATTAAAGCTGCAGCTAGCTAGTATTGAAAGAGCCCGTGTGGCTTACGGTCGAAAGTGTGCTTGTTATTTACAGTCTACCTTTCTCATTGAGACTCAAGGCAGGTTACAACTTACAGTCGAAAATGTACTTGTTATTTACAGTCTGCCTTTCTCGTTGAGACGCAAAGCAGGTTACACAATGTAAATTGGTGCCATCCATAGAGGAAGTCATCGGATAAGCCAATGTAAATTGGCGCCATCCATAGAGGAAGTCATCGGATAAGCGAAGTAGTAGGTTAAAAAAGCCAAAGCCGATAGTGCAAGTAAAGTGAAAATTATATTTTATTGCTCTGCTAAAAATTCCCAAAGCGTTTCACCAGCAGGCTTCTTCGGGGGAATCTTTTAAGTCTTCCAGTGTTAACATGTTTTTGAGTCACTAAAAGACCAGAAGATCCCCCTGAAGAAGCCTGTTGGCAAAATGCTTTGGGAATTTTTAGCAGAGTAATAAAATATAATTTTTACTTCACCAGGGCCGTCAGCCTTGGCCTTGTTTTTTGTCTTCTTAGAGACCAGTGCAACCCTTTCATTGTCTACAAGCAAAGTAGTAGGCCTAGAATTACAGAAATCTGAAGAAAGGATAAGTAGACATGTTAACGGTGCTTAAAAAATGGAATAATATAGGTAGAAACAATGTAGTGAGAGCGAGATCATACATAACGGCAGGCAGATAATATGTACAATACACAGTAGTGTACTTTTGTGGCCAAACCTAAGCTAAAGGGCCTTCCTTTAATTAGGGGCAAAACCTTAAGAGGTAAAAAACCCGTGCAGCACCTGATTCAGGACAAACAAAGGTCACAGTCCCTCCCGTCCACAGAAAACATTGCTAGGCCAGAAGGATCAACACAATACCCAAAGGAGACCTTGGTGCAGTTCCACCATGCCAGCAATTACACAGAACAGTGGGTTTAAGTGTCTTCTGTGTCCAAGTCAAGCCATCCCTCTCCAGTATGGGGCTCAAGCTGAGCTTTTTCTCTGGCTCAAAATAAATTTAAGGCCAGGCCTCAGACTGGAGGTTTAATAGTAGAATGAGGAAACGAGTAGTGTACCTGCCTCCTGTTCCAGGTAATGGCCATGACACTTCAGCATAGCTGCATAGGGGGAATTATATATATATATATATACACACACACACACACACACACACATATACATATACATATACATATATATAATTGTTCAGTCTGTTACATCAAATATTTGTAGCTATACACAATTTAACCCCTCCCTCCCTCCCTCTTAATCTTAATCTTTTCACCCCCGTCATGGGCACAAAGTCTTAATCTTCCACTGAATGTCTTTTCTTTTTTCTTTCGGTATCCAATCTAGGTAGGTCTTCCATCTGGTCTTAATTTCCGTGGATTTTTCTTCCCATGTTGTTCCCTTGTTGATTGATGCCACGATATCTGACTGTATAAAGTCAAACAAATTACTTTTGTCTTTCCAACCTAGAGCTATAACCACCTTTCCTATTGTACTTAACAACATTAGATTAAAGTCTATAGTTAATGTTATATTGCATACTTTTCTAATAATTTCAACAATTTCCCTCCAGAGTGACTTTACTTTTGCACATTCCCACCACATGTGTGCATACCAACCTTTAGACTGTTTACAGTGCCAGCACACCGAACTCAATCCTGGGATCATATTAGCTAGCTGTGCTGGTGTCTTATACCATTTTGTAAGGCATTTATATTCAAGTTCCTTAAACCTAGTTACTTTGATATCTTCTACTCCTTTCATAATTTTATCGACCATCCTCTCTGTTATCTGACCTTCGTGGCTCCATCTCTTTTGTAAGTATTCTGTTATTTTATCTTTATTTGTTAACCTCTTTCTATATATTTTTCCTACCAGTCCCTTTTTCTGCTTGGCCATTTCTTTGTATAATACTTCCATTGGTGCGTCTGTCCAGAGGTCTTCCTTTTCGCTGATCATTTTAACTGTCTTACATAGCCCTACTATTTTTAACCAATATTGTTTGCCTATCTCTTCTGTTATTTCCTGTTAGGGTTTTAGATTTCCACCACTAAACATATCGCCCACTCTATAATAGCCTTTACTTTTTAGCATTTCCCACCATTTAATTTCTTGCACTTCCTTGTTGATAGTTTCAAGGGGAGTCTATCTTGAGACTTTCCCTAGCCAATAGGGTTGCCATTTCTTCCACATTTCTAATGATGCTCTTCTAGGGCCTATGAATGGCAGGCTGATCTATGAAGAAAATTTAATAATCATAGCTCAGGACCATTAGGAAGAAGGTAAGGGATTGTTCTGATTGAGGCATTGCATTTTGGTAGCAGTATTAAGAATCTGTACTCTTCCCCCCTCCCCCCCATGTCTGCACAAGCCAGATGCCTACCTACATCTTGGTTCTGGTCGCTAAACTTTGAAAACTTTAAACCTGGCGTGTGAGAAGATTGCCCCAAGCAATCTGTACCTGGTTACGTACCTGTTTATAGAAATAGGACCAAGCCTCTAAACAATTGCTGAATAGAGTACTAGAGTCTCACCCATGCCTAAAGTAATTTAAGAAGTTAACAAGAAGGAGAATCATCATTGGAGTTGTAAAACTGCTTATTAACAGTCCAGTGAGTAGATTACATTCAAGTTTTGAGCCAGAGTTCTGTCGAGTTGACTAAAAGCACTGAAGCTCAAACTGTTCAGCATCCCTTTACAGTGAGAAACAGGCAGGTTCGAACAACTAGGTGTCATAGGTAGATTAAGACTGGGGGGAAACATATTCAGTTTGTGGAAGCCTAAGTCAGTTTGAAGTTATGGGAAGTTCTGTGAGTGGGCTGGAGCAGCACAGATTCATATATTTAGTGCAAAAATAGGCAGCCTTAATTTCTAAAAAACAAACTTCTAACATCCTTATGGCTGTACAGAGAAAAATGCAAGTGCAGTATCTGTAGAAAGCAGGTGAAGGGAAGCGGATTTCTGTGGCTGGAGATGGGCATACTGTCTTGCATAGTTCCTTGACTGTCTGCAGCTAGCTGACAAAATGACATAACATTAAGAAGCTGCCAGTTTGCTTAATTTAATTGCCGAATTGGTTCTCTTAATTGCAGAATTTGGGTGACCTTGGTGCAGGGTTTCAGTTTTCATTTGTAGAGAATTCTTGGAGTCCCTTACTGTCTTGCTCCAGTGTACAAAAGGCAGAATGAAATTTGCATGAATTTCATTCACGCAAACGTCATTCCGTCCCAGTCACTGCCCTAGACACTGGGAACTCTGGGATTGTGCTTTTTCCTGCAGAATGCATGAAACATCTTACGGTGGCAGTATTTTCGCTAGAAGGCTGTGCAGAACTTTTTCAGTGAACAGTGAGAAATCGGCATCCAGTTTTTACTATCCAGTGTAAAACCCTCCTTTGTAATGCATTCTTGGGCTCCGGCTGATAGGTTGCAACCTGAGGAGGGGTGTGTCCCGGCACACTGTTGATAGCTTTGTTCTTTGCTGCCAGTTGGCAGAAAAATGCTGAAACGAATGGGAAGGCGAGAGAGTGCCACGTATTGTGAAAGCGGATCTAAAATGGCGGTTGCGTGTCAGCGTTAACTGTGAACGCTGTCCTGATGCTTCTGCATGAAGAGCAAAGCAACCAGCTGTTACAGGAGGAGAGAAGCAGTAACATTCTTGTCTGTCCAGTAAACCTTTATCCTGTCTTTCCTCCAAGTTCCAAATGGCATATGTGGTTCTTATAGAATCACAGAGTTGGAAGGGGCCATACAGGCCATCATATGAACTTAAGAGAAGCCAATGTTGGATCAGGCCAGTGGCCCATCTAGTCCAACACTCTGTCACACAGTGACCAAAATTACCAGGTGCAATCAAGAAGTCCATCAGTGGGGCCAGGACACTAGAAGCCCTCCCACTGTTGCCCCCCCCCAAGCACCAAGATGACAGAGCATCACTTGCCCCAGACTGAGAGTTCCTATCTATACCTTGTGGCTGATAGCCACTGATAGACCTCTGCTCCATATGCTTATCTAATTCCCTCTTGAAGACGTCCATGCTTGTAGCCACCGCCACCTCCTGTTGCAGTGAATTCCATGTGTTAATCACTCTTTGGGTGAAGAAGGACTTCCTTTTATCTGTTCTAACCCGACTGCTCAGCAATTTCATTGAGTACCCACAAGTTGTTTTATTGTGAGAAAGGGAGAAAAGTACCTCTTTCTCTACCTGCTCTATCCCATGCATAATCTTATAAACCTCAATCATGTCACCCCTCAGCCATCGTTTCTCTAAGCGAAAGAGCCCCAAGCGTTTTAACCTTCCTTCATAGGGAAAGTGTTCCAACCCTTTTATAATTCTAGTTTCCCTTTTCCGCACTTTTTCCAGTGCTATAATATCCTTTTTGAGGTGTGGTGACCAGAACTGTACACAGTACTCCAAATGAGGTTGCACCATTGATTTATACAGGGGCATTATGATACTGGCTGATTTATTTTCAGTTCCCTTCCTAATAATCCCCAGCATTAGTTGCACACTGTCTAGACATTTTCATGGAGTTTCATTGAGACTCCAAGATCTCTCTCGGTCAGTCTCTGGCAGTTCGGACCCCTTCAATGTGTATTTATAGTTAGGATTTTTGGCTCCGATGTGCATCACTTTGCACTTGGCCACATTGAACCCCATTTGCCACGTTGACACCCACTTCCCCATTCTCGACAGATCCCTTTGGAGTGCCTCACAATTCTCCCTGGTTCTCACCACCCTGAACAGCTTCGTGTCATCTGCAAATTTAGCCACTGCAAATCTAGTGTCCAACCCCCTTCTCAATGCCGGATCAGCCTGCAGTATCCCTGACAGGTGTTTGTCCAGACGCTACTGAAAGACTGCCTTTCCTCCATTTCATTCTTGTGAGGTAGGATAGGCTGAGTTAACGCGATGGGTCTGAGGACACCCAGTGAACTTTAACGACAGTGTGAGGATTTGAATCCGGGTTTCCCAGATCAATGTCTGCTTCTCTGACCCGGGGTTACTAATGTTTCGTAATTAAAGAGCCAAAGCATGACGAGAGATGAAGAAATGGCCAGTATGAGAGCTCTTTTGCATGACTGAAAACTATAGACCTTGATACTGGTGAAATTTGATGATGATAGTTTATTCCTCCGTCATGGTTCTGTAGCCCAAGTGTTGGTGGTTGGAACTCCATTATTAGGAAGTGGTGCACACTGGAAGTCCCTGGTCCCCGGAGCATCCAGCTGTCCTCAACCAGAGCCCAGGGACTTCTCATCCCTGGCTCCGACTTGGTGGAACACTCCACCTACTAACATCAGGACCCTGGGGGACTTCTTTTATCTCCACAGGGGCCTGCATGGCAAAGGTGTTCTGCTAAAGAGATGGTTAAGAACAGCAACGGTTTTCAACAACGATCTTAACAACAACTGACCCATTAACTTTCTCACCCCCTCTTCTCACCCCTCACCCCATGCTAATGTAAATTGGGGTTAGAATTTTGCACTATGGCGCCATGTAGAGGTTAGGTTTTAAGGTTTCGTATTTTAGATTGTTTTAATGTATTCTGTACGAACTCCTTGTATACCACTCATATATAAACGTGAGGTTTCTCAATAAGTCAGACATTTACACAGGAGCACCTTATCTGGCTGTTTTAGTGCAGGTATGTCTATACTTTAACAATGCTCAATATTTTAATAAAGATATCAAGGTTCAGTATTCAAAATACAAAGAAGGTCCAATAATACTCTTATTCTAACAAAGTTTCCGGGTATTGCGTTCGTTTTCAGGGTCTTCATCAGAGAAGGACCAATTATAACCGCACAATTGTTTTCTTTCTAAAGTCTGTCAAGACGAGTCAAGCAAGACCTTGGAAACAAACGCAATACCCGGAAACTTTGTTAGAATAAGAGTATTATTGGACCGTCTTTGTATTTTGTACTTTGAATACTGAACTTTGATAGTTTTATTAAAATATTGAGTATTGTTAAAGAATAGACAGATATGCGTGTGTAAATGCTTATAGTATCATTATAGCGTAATACACAGCCTTGTTCCTTTGTTGTCCCTTTAATTTGGCAGCTGTGGTTCTTTCATCAATTTCACCTGTTATTTTAGTGCAGGGGCATAAACCTGCACATGGTTTGCACTTGGATTACCGGCCTCCATCATTTCCATTTCTGCGTCTCTAAGAAACCCTTTAGACTCATAGAAATGTTTGCCCTTCACCTATTGGTTATTCTGCCTGCCTGTCCAGTAGATCTTAACGCAAAGGCTTTGTTTTCTCCCGCATTGAGCTTTTTGATTAAAGGTGTGTCCTGGAACTGAAAGAAGCCCTTGCTTGAAAGCATTCCTTTTTTTCTCAGCTCACTCATCAGCTTCCCTTCTCTCTGCTGACACAATGCATGGCGCTTTTGCAGTGTGGGACTGGGAAGCTTTCATCCACGTGCAGGTGAAATTTTCGGGTGGGGAGAATGAGTTAGTATAGAGCCCCCCCCTGTGGGGGCGGGGTGTGTTAAGAAGCTGGGAAAGTGCTGATTGGTTGCTCATCCCAGGGCAGTTGCTGTCAGGTAGTCCAGCCTGGCTCTCACCTGCATGGCCCAGGCTATCCAGATCTCGTAAGCTAAGCAGGGTTGGTCCTGGTTAGTACTCGGATGGGAGACCACCAAGGAAGTCCAGGGTTGCCATGCAGAAAACCCGACAGAGTCACCATAAGTAGACTGCAACTTGATGGCAAAAAAAAAAGTGCAACCTAACTTAAAAGGTGGAAGGAGCCAGTTTGGTGTAGTGGTTAAGTGCGTGGACTCTGATCTGGGAGAACCGGGTTTGATTCCCCACTCCTCCACTTGCAGCTGCTGGGTGACCTTGGGCAAGCCATAGTTCTGTCAGAGCTGGTCTTGAAAGGGCGGTTCTCAAAAGAGCTCTCTCAGCCCCACCTACCTCACAGGCAATGCTCCCTCTAAGCTGTGGAGTCTTGTGAGCAGAAATTCTACTTTGTAAGCTACTGACATTAAAGTTGTGAGCAAGCAATTTGGCGACTGCATAAATTAGTTTGCTCTGGAGCCATCCTCCCTGAGCTGAGATAAAAATGTCTGAGCCGGAGGCTAAAAAATTGTGAGCTAGCTCACACTAACTCAGCTTAGAGGGAACACTGCTCACAGGGTGCTTGTTGTGGGGAGGGGAAGAGAAAGGAGTTTGTAAGGCGCTCTGGGACTCCAAGCGAAGGGCGAGGTATAAATCCAATCTCTTCTTCTTATGTTAATGGTGCTGTTCCCATGTTGAGAGTTTGGATTTAAAAGGTGTGATTACGATTATTATATTATGTGTAACTATTATGTTTTCAGTTAATGGTGTAATGTTAAAGGCGTTGTGCGTCAAACAAAGTTTTGATATAGCCTTTATACATGTATACCCATAGCTTTGTGTTTTCCTTCCTCTAAAGCACAAACCCCATTCTCTTTCTAGAGTTTCGTTAGAAGATCTATATAATGGAAAGACTACCAAACTGCAACTTAGCAAGAATGTCCTTTGTAGTTCGTGTAATGGGTGAGTAGCGCTTCCTGTTTGTCCACTTTTTAATCACTTGGCCTTGAAGATGAGAACTAGTTAAGAACCAAGTGAAGTCTTTAGTGTGAGAAACGACCAGTGTAATGCTGCTGTCAAAAAAAGCTAACGTCCACCTAGAATTCAGTGTAAAACCAGCACAATGACAGCAGCGCTTAAAATTACAAAAAAAAAAAGTTCTTTGTCGTTAAGCCCAAAGGGTCTTGTGTGAGTCTCCTGTCCAGACCGATCAAACCCACGACCCACACAATGTTCCCTCTAAGCTGTGGAGTCTTGTGAGCAAAAATTCTGCTTTTTGAGCTACTGGCTTTAAAGTTGTGAGTCGGTGATTTGGCTACTGCATAAATTAGTTTGCTCTGGAGCCATCCTTCCTGAGCTAAGGTAAAAAATGTGTGAGCTGGAGGCTAAAAAAACTGTGAGCCATCTCACACTAATTCAACTTAGAGGGAACACTGGTCACAGCAGTATTGGGTGTCCCCAGACTGCTCGTTGGCTTCAGAGGGCGTCCACCTTTGCTTGCTTCTTGATGTCCACAACAATGCCTAACCAAGACTTTCTGATCCAGTCAAGGGGGTAAATCTGGAGCGGTTC
>NW_015164692.1:584938-626548 GCF_001447785.1 Gekko japonicus
GGTTCAGAAGTGTTCGGCTTGCCGAGGCAGAGGTGTGCGCATCATGATCAGACAGCTGGCTCCCGGGATGGTGCAGCAGATGCAGTCGGTGTGCTCCGACTGCAACGGAGAAGGTAGGCCAGACCGTCCTTTCATAAACCTGCAAAGCAGTCTGGAATCCCTAGCGTTTTGGCAGGCCGGATGCCCTGTTAAGGACCCATTTGGGCCATCGGCATGTAGTCATGCAAAACTAGGTTGCAGCTCTGCAAGGCAAGGAATTCATAAATACTGGGAGCAGGAACCGTAGAATGGCTTAGAGAGGTCTTCAGCATGCTTCATGGCATCTCTCAGTCTTGTTGTCTTTTACAATGCAAGTTTAAGCAGCATCAGGGAATATTCCAAGATTTTTGGACTTTGGGATCGATTGAATCGTTGCTGGCTCAGGAACATAAGAGAAGCCATGGTGGATAATGGCCCATCCAGTCCCACACTCTGGGTCACACAGTGGCCAAAACCCAGCTGCCATGAGGAGGTCCACCAGCGGGGGCAGAACTCTAGAAGCCCTCCCACTGTTGCCCCCCAAGCACCCTGAGCTCCTTTGGTGATAGAGCAAGATGGGTAGCTGTGTGAGTCTGTCTGCAGCAGTAGAAAAGAACAAGAGTCCAGTAGGAACTTCTGTGAGTCGCTGCTCACTTCTTCCAATGCTTCGTCGGGGAGGGTGGGGTATAAATTAAATAAATAAATATACAGCTAGAATGTGAGTCCAACTGTTCTTATAATTGGAGGGTAGAGTGATTTCAAATGACAGGTGAATGACAATAGCTGGTATGTTTGGATTAGGTGTGATATGCAGAGGGGGGTAGGAGGCATGGATTAGTGGCTCAGTCATGGCTGGGTGTAGTGCCTTCTTAGGCCCAGGAACACACATGAAACTGCTTTATACTGAATCAGACCATTGGTCTATAAAAGTCAGTATTGCCTGCTCCGACTGGCACTGGCTCTCCAGGGTTTCCGATTTGTTTATTATTTATTTATATATATTATTTATCGTCCGCCTTTCCCACAAAGGCTCAAGGCGGATTACGCGCGGTGAATCAGTACAGTCAGAACAGTGAGACACCCAGTATGCGTTAGGATGGTAGAAGTCCAGAACCAACCAGAGAGAACCGAAACACAGCATCGGTATTAACATGACACATTAAGCAATGCAAAAAATGACATAATAGGATCGGATGTGTACAGTGAGCTGTAACAGCAGTATAGGCCAGTCCCTAATCATTTATCCAAGTAAGTTTGTGACCCATATGTTGCACAGTGCAACCCTCTCGCCTGTGCAGAAAGACCGCCTTGAACCATTCAGTGGTGGCATAGTTCGCGAAAAGCTGGGGGGGGGGGCTTCCTGACCACCTCGGGCAGGCCGTTCCATAAGGTGGGGGCCACCACAGGAGGACTCTTGTCAGGCCCTAGTCAGGTATAGCCATGCACTTAAGAAATCCTGGGCATCTAGCTAGCTTTTAAATCCTCGCCAGAGGTAAACCTCTGTAATGCTGTGGGTTCATTCTGGGTATAGTGCACAAGTAAATTCCATTAAAGGGTCTCTGCTTAGATTCTGAGCTTTTTTTAATTAAAGCATAATTATTGCATTCTTAACATAGACTAAATCAGCAAAGCATCATTATATCCATCTGTCATTGTTACATGGAGCTGCGGTGGCTCAAGTGGTTAAGACGCTGAACTGCAGGATGTGGAAGGTCGGTAGTTCAGCAGTTCGAGACCCGAGTGTGCCGCATGATGGAGTGAGCTCCCATCTCTCGTTCCAGCTCCTGCCAACCTAGCAGTTTGAAAGCAAGAAATTGCAAGTAGATAAATAGGTACCACTTCGGTGGGAAGGTAACAGTGTTCCGTGCACCTTGGTGTTTAGTCATGCCGGCCACATGACCACGGAAACGTCTTCGGACAGCGCTGGCTCTTCGGCTTTGAAACGGAGATGAGCACCGCAACCCTAGAGTCAGATTCGACTGGCTTTCGAGCAAGGGAACCTTTACCTTTACATTGTTACATAGATCTGTATCTGAAGAAGTGAGCGGTGATTCTTGAAAGCTCCCACCCTGCCAAATATTTTGTTAGTCTTTATTTATTCAACTTGTACCCCGCCCTCCCCGCAAAGCAGGCTCAGGGCGGCTCACACAGATCAATACATGAACAACAATTAAAATCCACATAAAATCATCTAAAACAATTCCATTCAACTTAAAATTCAGTTCAGTTACAAATTCAGTTTTCGTAAAGTGCTGGATGTTACTCAGTTGATTGTTTGCGATGGCGTCCTTTGAAGGTGTGCCCAAAGAGCTAACAGTCGTTCCGGTGCTCCTGGACTCTTGCTCTTTTCTACTGCTACAGACTGACTCACACGGCTACCCAACTCGATCTGTCACGTAAATAATTGAAGGAGAGCAATCACGTGAGTCCATGAGAGCTTCTTACTCCAAAAGTAGTCAGGACACAGGTGAGGAGACCCTTCTCAGAAGCAGCTCTCAAATCAGTCCAACTTCCCATATTAAGAGGATTTTAAAATCATCTCTAAACGATAGCTAGCTGTCCCCCTGGATAGGGCACACATTCTTGGCTCCTCTTATAACTTCAAACACCATACCAGGTCTGTACTTGAAATGACTTTTTAGAATATGTAAATAACGTTCATTCTCGCTACTTTTTATGTTAACAAAGTCTCTTTAAAAATAATGAACACAAAGTTCTCATAATTAAGAATATTTTCTGGCCCTCAAGCAATACTCCCATCCTTGAATCATCACTTCTGTGAAGTTGGAGGTTCTTGCAGTTCTCAGTTGCTTCCGTGCCTGGGCCTAAAGAAATCTCTATCGATAATGGTTGTTAGACATCTTCTAATCTACACTAGACTACAGCGTTGCTACCGTCTGTCGTCTTACTGATCTTCAAGGCTGTTCTAGTCTTGAGTTTCTATTTATTATTTATTTATTATTACTTATTATTTACATTTTTATCCCGCCCTCCCTGGAGGCTCAGGGCGGCTTACACGGCATATCACCAAATCATACAATAGAACAGTAAAAACATTAAAAATATTTAAACACATCACAGTCATAAACAAATTTTTGGTGCTCCTCTCCTAAAAACAAGATGGCCGTCTCCTAAAACGTCCCATTTTCACCCAAAGTGCCCGCATCATGATGACCCTGTACAGAAATCATGGAGCGTTGGTGGTACAATGGCGATGGCGGCTCCTATTCAAACGCCTGGCGGAAGAGCTCCGTCTTGCAGGCTTCTAGATTCCGTTCTTGGCAGGCTTCCTCGAGAAGCAGGGTTTGTTCTATTTATGAGTGCCACAACGTCATCTGCAATCCTTATGGTGACGTCCGGCAACTATTCCCCTGTATTTCTGGCTAGATTTGTGACATTTTGAATGGGCAGGTGGATTTGAGTCCAGTAGCACCTGATAAAACCAACCAGAGTTACAGAGCACGAGCTTTCGAGAGTCAAAGTCAACTCTTGTTAGTCTCTGAGGTTCTACTGGACTCAGAACTAACAGTTCTACCTAGAGATGTGAAGGCCCGGAAAAAACCTGGGTTTTTTCCTGAAGCCTTTTTGTTTTTTTCCGAAAAATTGGAAAGATTGCAAAAAGCAAAGAGAAAAAATTGATTATGGAACGTTTTATTTTAACATGATGAATAAAATATTTTAAGACCAGGTGTTCAAATACTTTCCAAATCATTTCTAATATATATATATGTGGTATCAGATTGATGTAATTTCGGTGCACTGAGGACAAGCAAGTCCTAGGTTACAAACCGAACTCTCCAATGCAAGAACAAGATGCATTTCTTCCTTTAGGAGGTGCGATTGTCAGAAGAAAATAAAAAAGTTTCAGTTTTGTTTTTGCATGTGGGTGGGTATTCTGTTTGTAATAATTGTTTGGATTTTTAATATGCTAGTTGTGATAATTTCATGCCAAGTAAAAATGTCCATTGTCATATTTTATGTTCCTAAAGTAACAGAATGACTTCCAAACCAGAAAAAACAAAAGAAATGCTAATGTAGCATTTTTTTCAATTTTTCCAAAAATTTCCGTTTTTTCCGAGCTTCAGAATTTCTGGAAATTTTACATCTCTAGTTCTACTGCAGACCAACATGGCTAACTCCTGAAATTATTTGTATGGGCCGTTGTTGATTTTGCCCATTTGCAAGTTGGCACCTGGAGAAGTTCCCGCTCAGATTAGCAAAGCTGTTGTGGGGGAGAGGGACCAAGGCCGTGAAGGGCTTTGTCTGTCATAGCCAATAGGTTGAGATATTTTGCATCACCTGTGAACCTGTTCCTTACTGGAGATGCCGGGGATTGAACCTGGGAGCTTCCGCATGCCAAGCAGAGGCTTTGCCACTCAGCCACAGCCCCTCCTTGTCTCAGAGTGATCTGCTTGCTATTCCAGCAATGTTGTCATATGTAAACGGTATCATTCCCGCTCCCAAGGTCTCCTGTATGATCCCTTTTCATATAATTCTGATATGGCTCTTACCAGATAAGTGTGGGGACAAGGTCGTGGGGGAGCAACAGGCGAGCCATTCCCATAGTGGGGGGGAAAGTGTCAGGGTAGAATCCAAGGAAGTTTGTGCCTTAAAGCCTGTCTTATTCCTATAAGCTGGGAATCACTGATCTGGATACACACAACCTCATACAATACTACTTGAAACTATATTGGGAGGGGAACTTCTAAGAACTGGGTGCCCGCAGGCTATGACCCCTTGCTTCTAAGCAAGGAAGCAAAACACAGAAGTCCTAACATGCTTTTTTGATTTTTGTTTTTAATGTGCACAGGGGAAGTAATCAACGAAAAAGACCGTTGTAAAAAATGCGAAGGGAAGAAAGTGATTAAAGAAGTGAAGATCCTTGAAGTCCACGTAGATAAAGGCATGAAGCACGGTCAGAGGATCACCTTCACCGGAGAAGCAGATCAAGCCCCAGGAGTAGAGCCGGGGGACATCGTTCTCCTGCTCCAAGAAAAAGAGCACGAGGTAACGTCGTATTTGAAACACAACGCTGTTTTGTCTGTGCCTGTTTGACCATCTTGACCACAGGAACAACAGGGTCAGCGATGATTGACTGAAGGAACAGGTGATACGTTGGGGAAACCATGTGAGGCTTCCCCTCTGCAGATTATGCCCACTTAGCTCATGTCCACTAGAAAAGATATGTTTGTTGTTGTTCAGTCGCACAGTCGAGTCTGCCTCTTCGCGACCCCATGGACCAGCTCCCGCCAGGCCTTCTGGTCTTCCGCCATCCTCTGAAGTTTGCTCAATTTCATGTTCGTTGCATCTATGACACTGTCTAACCATCTCATCCTTTGCCGTCCTCGTCTTCTTTGACCTTCAATCTTTCCCAGCATCAGGGTCTTCTCCAGTGAGTGCTCCCTTCTCATTTGGTGGCCAAAGTATGTGAGCTTCAGCTTCAGTATCTGGCCTTCCAGGGAACAGTCAGGGTTGATTTCTTTTAGGATGGACTGATTTGATCTTCTTGCAGTCTAAGGGACTCTCAAGAGTCTTCTCCAGCAGCATAGTTCAAAAGAATCTATTCTTCGGTGCTCGGCCTTCCTTATAGTCCAATTCTCGCAGCCATACATGACTACTGGGAATACCATTGCTTTGACCATGCGGACTTTTGTTGGCAGGGTGATGTCTCTACTTTTTATCATGCTGTTTAGATATATAGAAATCTGCTATTGTGCTTATCTGCCTTTAGGGCGAATCTGCATTGGCTTTCCCTCTGTTGTTTTACCAAACCCATGTTGGAAAAGAAATTCCCCTCTGCATTGCATGCCGCTTTCACTTTCTCTGATCATCGGATTTTATGGTACCGTCTGCATAGATATATGGCTGTTCAGGGGTGACTTTGCAGTCAGTACAGCGTTGCCCCGATGTATTTGAATGTGGTTTTGAGCTGCACTTTTCCCTCCCTGTTGAGAAAGTGTGGAGCGAATGCCAGAGGCAGAATCGCCCTTAGTCTGAGCAAAAAAGGTGGACTAAAGGTAGCCTAATAAAATAATAATATTCCAGGTTCACTCTCTGAAAACCAGACAAGCTGGCATTGGGCATCTTTTGTAAGAGAAGTCATCCTTCTGTGAGATGCCGCTGCTCTTTTGCTGTCCTGACTATCCTGGTAAAATGAGAGCCAGCTTGGTGCGGCGGTTACAGTGCTGGACTAGTATCTGGGAAACCCAGCTTCGAATTCCCACTGTGCCATAGAAGCTTGCTGGGTGACCTTGGGCCAGTCAGTCTCGTAGCCTCACCTACCTCACAGGGTTGTTGTGATGATAAAACGAAGGAGAACGATGTGAGCGGCTTTGGGTCCCCAGCTGGGAGAAAGGCCGGGGTATAAAGAAAGTGAATAAATACAATGGCTTGTGTTGGTCTCCCTTTCCTTGTGAGCTGAGCCATCAAATTACACCTGGCTTTTGGCCACTGTGTGACCCAGAGTGTTGGACTGGATGGGCCATCGGCCTGATCCAGCGTAGCTTCTCTTATGTTCTTACACATGGGGTTTTTTGTTGGGTTATTGGAAAGCCCACCCACTCTCATGGGGTTATTGTCACACAGACTTCCAGATCCTTTTTTCTTTTCTTTTCGAAGATGTTCCAGAGAGATGGGAACGACTTGCACATGACGCACAAGATAGGACTTGTTGAAGCACTGTGTGGCTTCCAGTTCACGTTTAAGCACCTTGACGGACGTCAGATTGTGGTGAAATATCCTCCGGGAAAAGTAATTGAACCAGGTAACAACTGACTTTACCTAGAGGCCTCTGGATGGCGAAGATCATCCTCTGTGCTTGTCTTGGCCCTCATCTTTGCCTGAAGGGGGGTGGGGGATCAGTAGCATTGTAACTACCATTAATAGTTACACAGAGCCAGTTTGGTGTAGTGGTTAAGTGTGCGGACTCTAATCTGGGAGAACTGGGTTTGATCCCCCACTCCTCCGCTTGCACCTACTGGATGACCTTGGGCAAGCCATAGTTCTGATAAGAGCTGTTCTTGAAAAAGAGCAGTCTCTGTGAAGAGCTCTCTCAGCCCCACCTACCTCACAGGGTGTCTGTTGTGGGAAGGGGAAGGAGTTTGTAAGCTGCTCTGAGACTCCTTTGGGTAGTGAAGGGCGGGGTATAAATCCAATGTCCTCTTCTTCTTACCGTGTCTCTGTCATTTTGTGAACTACAGGCTGTGTCCGTGTCGTTCGAGGGGAAGGAATGCCACAGTACCGTAATCCCTTTGAAAAGGGGGACCTTTATATAAAGTTTGATGTGCAGTTTCCTGAAAACAACTGGATTAGCCCAGAAAAACTCACAGTAAGTATCCCGTGGTGGCTCACACCCTATGTGCGATGCTGTGCAGCATAGTACACAGATATTTTCTCACAATGCCCAGCTATGATCGGAATAAATTTGAGTCAGCATATTGACTGCTTCAGTGGATTAGTCATGAGATTGCTTCTTCGCTTACGGTGAGAACATTCCTTAGTGAATATTGAGCAGTGCTGAATCACGGCTAAATAAAACTCAAAAGACAAACAAACCTGATTCCAGCATCAACTTTTGTGAGTCAGAGCTCACTTCCTCAGATGCACAAAGTGTTCATCCGCAAGGCAGATAAACTTATGTTAACGGCAGCAAACAATGGTTACAAAGAGAGGCCGGTTACAAAGAGAGGCCGGCTCAAGCTCCGACTAGAGATGTAAAATTTCCGGAAATTTTGAAGCTCGAAAAAAACCCCGGTTTTTCCACAGTTCGTTTTTTTCTGGAAAAAACCGGAAACTTTCGGGAAAATTGGGGAAAAATGCTACATTAGCATTTCTTTTGTCTTTTGTAGGTTGAAAGTCATTCTGCTACTTTAGGAACATAAAATATGACTATGGACATTTTTACTTGGCATGAAATTATCACAACTAGCATATTAAAAATATAGTATATCCAAACAATTATTGCAAACAGAATACCCACCCACATACAAATACAAAACTGAAACCTTTTTCTTTTCTTCTGACAATAGCACCTCTTAAAGGAAGAAATGCATCTTGTTCTTGCATTGGAGAGTTCAGTTTGTAACCTAGGACTTGCTTGTCCTCAGTGCACAGAAATTAGATCAATCTGATACCGTAAATATATATTTTTTAGAAATGATTTGGAAAATATTTGAACACCTTGTCTTAAAATATTTTATTCATCATGTTAAAATAAAACGTTCCATAATCAATTTTTTTTCTTTTCTTTTTTCAACTTTTCCAATTTTTTTGAAAAAGACAAAAAAGGCTTCAGGAAAAAAACCAGTTTCCCCCCGAATTTTTCCGGGTTTTTTCCTGGCCTTCACGTCTCTAGCTCCGACTCAACGGAAGGGTAGTCAGTCCACTCGGAATGGGTAAGGGCCACTCCCAGCTGTGGATAGAGCGAAGTAAGATTAACATAAAATCTGATCTAGGAAGGTATAGGATGAAACACGATACGCAGGGAGTGTTGGAGGTATAGCTGAACTAATCAAGGTGTACGCTTTGCAGAATACTAGCACTTTGTGCAAGCAAGGAACCTGAAGTCCTTGTAAACAACAGGAGAGGGAGAGGGATGGTGTAGACTATTTGAACGCATTATTTCACGTTGGATTTCCCGTTCAGAGTTCTGTAAGGAAACAGTGGCTTAGATCGGCAGCAGAATGCCCTGAAAGGTTAAAGTATTCACCCACTGCCTTCTGACTGTTGCGTTCTGTGTCCGTTTATGCTTCTGCATAAGGATTGACCTGTTTGTGCTGTGCAGAGGGTAGAAGGGCATTGCTGATGTGTGATGGCATACATCACCTTGGAGGACGAGTAAGTGAAGGTGCCCAGGGTGGTGTAGTTGATACGGGGGGTTGGGGAGGCCGTGGCTCAGCAGAAGAGTCTCTGCTTTGCATGCAGATGATCCCAGGTTCAATCCCCGGCATCTTCATTTGAAAGGACCAGGCAGTAGATGATGGGAAAGACCTCAGCCTGCGACCCTGGAGAGCCATTGCCAGTCTGAGTAGGTGGTCCTGACCTTGAAGAACTAATGGTCTGTAGACTGCAGCTCCATGCGTGTTCATATTAGGTTCTGTGGTTGTGTTGCTTGATTGTATATGAGTACAAAGCGGGCATTGAGATTTGTTGCAAGGTGTGGTTCCGGAGTTTGTGTCTACATTAGGTGACCCACGGTTGTGGGTGATGGGTGTTTTGGGTTTCAGAGACTGTCCAAATGTGTTATGATGGGGAACCGGGGGAGCAAAGGGAAAGGCACAGGAGAGAAAGGTGCAGTTATCCGTTACAGCCTAGTGTTCATTAATGATGATGTGTTGGACCAGTTTGAGCTATAAGCAGTGGTGGCCTGTCGCCTGCTTTTGGGTTTGCCTTGGAGGAGGCTATTTTCTGGTAACTATTCTAGCTTTCTCAGTCTGTTCCTTTACTTCATGGGGTGGGTATTGTAATTCTAAGAATGCCTGCTATAAACTCTTTTTTGGGGGGGGGGGTTTGCATTTTTGCCAGGTCGGGGCCTTGCTATAAGCTCTTGAGGCAAGAGGCCCTGTCTGAGTGATTTAGAGCAAATGCGGTTGTAATGCAGTGCTTGATTTTACGAAAGTGCTTGGTATGCTTTGGGTGGTAGGCAGACGCGTGCAGATATGTATAGCACTCAGTGGATTGCTAGTATAAGATTATTTATTTATTTGCATTTATATCCCACCCATCCTGCGGGCGGGTAACATCATTAGAATAAATACAGTTTCAGTTTAAAACGTTAAAACACAATAAAACATTCTAACAATTAAAACAATGGGGTACAGCTTGAAAGAGCGTCAGTTGGCTATAAAATTCTGGCCCGATGGTACTGTGAGTTGAAGGCCAGTTGTCGGTGGCCAGTAGACGGGTGACGGCAACCTCAGGGAGGCCGTAGATGGGTGCCCACTGGCTCAGCCACCACATGGCTGCATAATGATGCCCCGAAAAATGTACCTGCTGCATAGATTAGTCCATGCTCAGTTTGATGATGATGGGGTGGTGGTGGAAGTTGTTCACATCCTTGTGAAATCTCTCGAGCGTCCTTCCTACGTGTCCAAATGATAAGGATAAATCTCATTTGCAGGAGAGGGCTTGATGGCTAAGGGCTGAGAAAGCGTTCCCCTGAGCCACTCATGAAAACGTTTGAACCTTGAGAGCCAGCATGGTGTAGAGGTCATAGTGTCAGACTAGGGTCTGCGAGACCCAGGTTCGAATCCCCGCTCTGCAGTGGAAACTTGCTGGGTGGCCTTGGGCCCAGTCACACCCTCTCAGCCCAGCCTCCCTCACAGTGTTTGTAGTAGGAGATGCTGACCAGACACTCCAGCCGTTCTCTGAAAAGAATGTGGCACAACCTCTTAACGCAGCTGACACAGTCAGTGGGCCGTAGTGAATTGTATACCCGCAGTTCCCTAGAGTGTACAGTTGTTTGTATTTGGCTAGAAAGAGGCTATTCCCCAGGGGAGGACTTGGTTCCAGCTGATCTCATTAGGTCCTTCCCTGGATGGTGGGTCCCGGTATTGACCAAGCTATTTACCCAAATCAACAATTCAGGCACATTCCCTTTAGGGTGGAAACTTAGCATTGTGGTCCCTATTCACAAAAAGTGGGACAGGTCAAACCCCCAAAACTATCGTCCTATAAGCCTCTTAGACATGGCGTCCAAATTATATGGGAAGTATCTGCTGAGGAGATTAGAGGACTGGATCCTCGACAGTAGATTTATACATCCCCATCAAGCAGATTTTAGGAAAGGTCTAGGGACAATAAATCATTGCCATACCTGTTACCAACTGGCCAAATCAGCAATGTCGGGCCCTACCAAAGCTCTGTATGCAGTGCTTTGTCGATCTGGCATCGGTCTTCGATTCGATTGACAAAAAGAGGCTATACATTTGAATCGTTCTGGTGCTTAATTTCCACTTGCTATGAGCACCTTAGCAACATCAACAACAAGAAAAACACCTTTGGAGCTGTAGAGGGTTTGAAGTAACAGCTTTACTTGCAGGCGCCCCATTTTTAAAAGAGAACCTGAAATCCAGGAAATTTTGAGTATGTATAAAAATGTTTTATCGTGTGTATGTTGGATTTGATCCAAAAGCGTGCCCTTGAGCAAAGCATTTCTGCCTCCCGGGAGGGCTGTTTCTTGAGGAGCGCACTGCAGATAAATCTTAGGCGTCGTTTTATGCCTTCGCAAGAGGCCACTCACAGTAGGCAGAACTCTGTGCGGCCCCTTGCCCAAGTTCTCGGGCAGGCATGTACGGATCAGGGCTAGGGCCATTCTCCTGCCGTGTGTAGAATTTCCAGTACTCCTCGGATTAGCTCCAGGACACAAACGCCGACGAAGTAGGAACGTTGTGCCGAAGGACACCCAAAGCAGAGCCAGGACTCCCAGGGGGGAGGGGTGTGTTGTTTGCCTTAACCATGTATTGGGGAAGCATGTCTGTGTGTACAAAGTTCACCTGGGTGGTTAGCGCGTCAGACTAGGACCTGGGAGGCCCGGGTTCAAATCCTCACTCTGCCATGGAAGAAGAAGCAGAAGAGTTGGCTTTATACCCTGCTTTTCACTACCCGAAGGAGTCGGAGCGGCTCACAATCCCCTTCCCTTCCTCTCCCAACAGACACCCGTGAAGTAGGCGGGGCTGAGAGAGCTCTGACTGACCCAAGGTCACCCGGCTGGCTTTACGCGAAGGAGTGGGGGATCAAAACCATTCTCCAGACCTGAGTCCGCCGCTCTTAACCACGACACCACACTGGAGGTTCGCTGGGTGATCTCAAGCCAGTCACACCCTCTCAGCCTCATCTTCTTCACAGGATTACGATAAAGCAGAGAAGAGGGGAACAATGGCTTCCCTTGGGGTATAAATGAAGGAGATTGGATTTATACCCCGCCCTTCAATACCCAAAGGAGTCTCAGAGCGGCTGACAATCCCTTTCCTTTCCCCTCCCCACAACAGACACCCTGTGAGGCAGCTGACGCTGAGAGAGCTCTCTACAGAACTGCCCTTGAGAGAACGGCTCTGAAAGAACTTGCAACTGACCCAAGGTCACACCAGCAGCTGCATGCGGAGGAGTGGGGAATCAAACCCAGTTCTCCCAGATTAGAGTCCGCACGCTCTTAACCACTACACGAAATGACATAAACCTTTTAAAAAAAAATTCATACATCACTCTTTTCTCTGTTTCATTAAAGGAACTTGAAGATCTTCTGCCTGCCAGACCAGAAGTCCCCAACATAATTAGTGAGGCAGAGGAAGTAGATCTTCAAGAATTCGATGCCACCCGTGGCTCAGGGGGCGGCCAGAGGCGCGAAGCTTACAACGACAGCTCGGACGAGGAGAGCGGCCATCATGGACCTGGGGTTCAGTGTGCCCATCAGTAAAGGAAAAAAGTTTTGTCCAGGGTGGGTTGGGGGGAAGTTACACATGGATTTTTCTCTTCGAATTTTGCCTGACCTGTTTTCAGCAATCCAGTTGGGTTGTATAAAAATAAAGCAATCCACACGAACCCCAAAATGGACATCTCTTGCTGTATGTGTAACTTTTAAATTGGTCCATAGTATCTACAGAGTGTATAATTTAAACTAACCACGAAAGCTTACATCTTCATTTTTTTTTTTTTTGACTGTTCTGTAGCAGAAATAAAGGCACTTGAACGGAAGACGAGGCTCCTTCTCACCTGGGTTAAGTTTCAGTCCTTGTACTTGTGCTTGATTTTTACCAGTTTTGTGTAGATTTTAAGTTCCATATTTTAAGAAAAAAAGAAATTCAGATTCTACATTGTAAAGGTTTCTTGTGTAAAACTTTGTCCCGAAGCTTGGTATTTGGCTGCACCTGCGTAAGCTGCTACAAAAATAGACTTAAAAGAAAAACTTCATAGCCTGTATCTATCACTCTAGATGCATGGTAAGTAAACGGGCTTTGCACACTGTGGGTTAGAACGGACGGGGGAAGAACCATGGGAGACAAAATTGGAAGCTGTTGTAAAAGTCTTTTACCATCTTGTGGAAGGTTTCTGAAACGAAATAAAAGCCGTTGGTGTATGATAACCCTGCCTCCTATCTTCCTCCTTTTGTTAAATCCGTGCCTTAAAAATGTAGTGGTGGGGGCTGCAAATTGGATGGATCAGAAGGGGGGGGGGGGGCAAGGCGGGGCCTCGCGGGGGGGCCACATGTCACTGCCAATGTTCCCTCTAAGCTGTCGAGTCTTGTGAGCAGAAATTCTACTTTGTGAGCTACTGGCATTAAAATTGTGAGCAAGCAATTTGGCTACTGCATAAATTAGTTTGCTCTGTAGCTGTCCTTCCTGAGCTAAGACAAAAATGTGTGAGCCGGAGGCTAAAGAAATGTGAGCTAGCTCACACTAGCTCAGCTTAGAGGGAACACTGGCGGCCGGCATCTGCGTACCCTGAGGTAGGGCAGCAGCTGGGACGGGGGTCTTCTCCAGCAAATCCTTGGATTGGAGACCTCCTTGGAATACCAGCAGTTGGGAGGTGGGGGCAGGCTTTATTCAGCCTCCTCTGCACCTGCCACCCCTCAGGGGCCCTGGGCTGGATGGGAAGTCGTGGGACCTTGCCAGAAACTCAGGGGGCCTAGCCCCGAGAGGCCCCACTGTAGCTATGGGCCTGCAGCAGCTGCACGTTGGAGGATCAAACCCAGTTCTCCAGATTAGAGTCCACACTCCTAACCACTACACCAAACTGGAAGACAGCTAACAGAATTCAAACAGGCTTTGGCAGATGAAAAGGTGATCCTTTTCTGGTCACCACACCTTAAAAAGGATATTATAGCTTTGGAAAAAGTGCAGAAAAGGGCAACTCAAATGATGAAAGGGTTGGAACACTTCCCCTATGAGGAAAGGTTAAAGCGCTTAGGGCTCTTTAGCTTGGAGAAACGACGACTGAGGGGTGACATGATCGAGGTTTATAAGATTATGCATGGGAAAGAGCAGGTAGAGAAAGGTACTTTTCTCCCCTTCTCACAATACAAGAACTCGTGGGCACTCCATGAAACTGCTGAGCGGTCAGGTTAGAATGGATAAAAGGAAGTACTTCTTCACCCAAAGAGTGATTAACACTTGGAATTCACTGCCACAGGAAGTGGTGGCGGCTACAAACACGGACAGCTTCAAAAGGGAACTGGATAGACATATGGAGCAGAGGTCCATCAGTAGCTATTAGCCACAAGGTATAGATAGGAACTCTCGGTCTGGGACAAGGGATGCTCTGTATTCTTGGTGCTTGAGGGGGGGCAACAGTGGGAGGTCTTCTAGTGTCCTGGCCCCACTGGCGGACCTCCTGATGGCACCTGGTATTTTTGGCCACTGTGACAGAGTGCTGCAAGCATGGACGGCTTCAAAAGGGAATTAGATAAGCATATGGAGCAGAGGTCCATCAGTGGCTATTAGCTACAAGGTATAGATAGGGGCTCTGGGGCAAGTGATGCTCTGTCATCTTGGTGCTTGGGGGGGGGTCAACAGTGGGAGGGCTTCTAATGTCCTGGCTCCACTGGTGGACCTCCTGATGGTACTGGTATTTCTGGCCACTGTGTGACACAGAGTGTTGGGACTGGATGGGCCTTTGGCCTGATCCAACATTGGCGTCTCTTATGTTCTTGTGTTAACTGGGGCGAAATACAAAGACCCGAATGCAATTGTGGTGCAGCCCACCAAGCTAAATTTTCCATCTCAACTGTAAACAAGACATAGCCACACCACTGGCTAAAGATACAGGAATCCTGCACAGGCTTGGAAGATAAGTCCACTGCTTTTGCCGCTGGCAAGGATCTATTAATAACCTCCAGTTGCTTAGGGACTGAGCAATCTTAATGGAAACATCCCTTGAGCAAAGCGCCAGTTAAGACCTCGGCCATCCGCCAGCACCCACTAACCTGCTCTGCCGTCTCTCTAGCAAACATGACATCATCCAGCAACTGGGTCGCCTGGGGACAGCCCCCAGATCAACCGGGACACACACTGTGCCAGCAGAGTTCCCTCACGTCCCACATACAGCAATCGCCATCGGCACTTCACGGCACTTTGTATGTGTACTGTTGTTACGTGGATTTTATAGCATTGCACTTACGCATCTGCGTTTTATTGCATTCTAACCTGTTGTACGCCGCCTTGAGCCTGCCTGCGCAGGAAAGGCAGGCGATAAATCGAAAGTAATAAATAAATAAATATCTGACCCAAGTCTTTAAAAAGGGTAAAGGTCAAGTTCTTTTCTTTAGAAAATCTTCAGTTGCAGCAAAATAAACACACACGGTAAGCTTTGTCTGGTGTAGCGGTTAGGCGCGCGGACTCTGATCTGGGAGAACCGGGCTTGATTCCCCACTCCTCCACTTGCAGCTGCTGGATGACCTTGGGCAAGCCATAGTTCTGTCAGAGCTGTTCTCTCAAGGGCAGTTCTGGAAAGAGCTCTCTTGGCCCCACCTACTTCATAGGGTGTCTGTTGTGGGGAGGGGCAAGGAAAGGAGTTGGTAAGCCGCTCTGAGACTCTGAGTGAAGGGCGGGGTATAAATCCATTCTCTTCTTCTTTGAGGAAAAGGCAGGTTGGGATGGGCAGAGGACAGCTGTAATCAATCATGAAAATTACTGTCCGACTAGGAACTAGTAGTGTTGCCAGTACCAGGCTGGGAAATAACTGGAGATTTTGGGGGTGGAGCCTGAGGAGGGCGGGGCTTGGGAAGGGGAGGTGCCTCTGCAGGGTATAATGCCATAGAGTCCACCCTCCAAAGCAGCCATTTTCTCCAGGGGAACTGAGCTCTGTTGTCAGATCAGTTATAATCCTAGGAGTTCTCCAGCCACCACCGGGAGGCTGACCCTGGCAAGTACTTGGATGGGAGACTGCCAAGGAATACCAGGGCTCCGGATGCAGAGGCAGGCAATCAAAGGCCCCTCTCTGAAACGTCTGAGCCCACTAGGGGCCACCAGAAGCCAGCCATGACTTCCAGGCATACACACACACACACAAAAATATCCCGCCAATAAAACTTTTCATATTTGATTGTATGAAGTCTTATTACACACCACCATTTATTTTCCTGTATCATTCCAAGACCTTGGAATCCCACTGCATTTGAACCATCGCAAGTGGCAACTGTTGACTGTTTGCCGATAGCGTAGTATGTCCCTTAAGAGACCTTTAGGTTGCGTCTGAACAAGCGTCTAAATAAGCACCATTCATGAATTGTCAAGACAGCACATGATTAGCCCTGACCTGGATAGGCCAAGCAAGGCCGATCTCATCAGATCTCGGAAGCTAAGCAGGGTCGACTCTGGCAAGGACTTGGATGGGAGACCTCCTTGGAATACCAGCAGTCGGGAGGCGGGGGCAGGCTTTATTCAGCCTCCTCTCTGAATATCCTCCAGGCCCGCAGTAGGGATCAGTCACCAGAGGTTGTCATGACCTGCAGGTGGCTCACACACACACACACGAAAAATACAAAAAAGAAAAAGAAAAGAAAGCACATGAAAAGAAACAGAAAGCATTAAGACACAGCTCCACGGACATCAACACCAGTAATAAGGCCACAGCCACATAGGACTAGGGCAGTGCCATCTTGACCTGATCCAGCCTATTCTATTGACTGCAGAACAAACACCTCACTCAAGATGAGCGATTTGTGTGCAACAGGGGCAATTTTTTTGGTACCACACCATCTTCGTACAAGCATCCACACCAAAGTCAGTTCTATGCATGAATACAAGGTTTATTATGTAACGTACATGCCATTAAAAAACCCAAGGAGAAAGGGTTGTCCATCCCATTACATATGAGAGAATCACAGAGACTGAAGTTATCCAAGACGCTCCCATGCAAAGTCGGAAAGGGTTACTGGGAGATCCCATCAGCTTGGCTTAACTGTTGCTTTTCCACATAAGACTGTCAACTGGTTCTAAGGAATAAGCAAAACAGAAAGCATTAAGTAACGGGTCAACTTTCTAAACTATCCCTGAACGTTACACCTGTTTATCATGCATAGTCAGTCTGAAAAATAAAACCACTTTCTGGACTTCAGCTTTAAGTAGAAGCAAACGCATTGCAATTGGTTTTGTGGCTGAGTATTAACCATCATAGAGGCCGCGGTGGCTCAGAGGTTGCAGACCGGAAGGTCAGTAGTTCAGCAGTTCGAGACCTGAGTGCCGTGTGACAGAGTGAGCTCCCGTCTCTGGCCCCAGCTCCTGCCAACCTAGCAGTTTGAAAGCAAGAAATTACAAGTAGATAAATAGGTACCGCTTCGGTGGGAAGGTTAACAGCATTCCGTGTGCCTCGGCGTTTAGTCATGCCGGCCACATGACCACGGAAATGTCTTCGGACAACGCTGGCTCTTCGGCTTGGAAACGGAGATGAGCAGCACCCCCTAGAGTTGGATTTGACTGGCTTTCGAGCAAGGGAGACCTTTACCTTTCCTTATTCATCCCCATACAAATAAGTGCGTTCTAGATCAAATCAAGTCTGAATTCTCCCCAGAAGCTAAAAAGGCCAAACTGAGGCTATTGTACTTTGGTCACATTATGAGAACGCAAGATTCATTGGAAAAGCCAATAATGCTAGAAAAAGTTGAGGGCAGCAGCAGGTAAAGAGGAAGACCCAGCACAAGATGAATTAACGCTATTAAGGAAGCCGCGGCCTTCAGTTTGTAAGCCTTGAAGAAGGCCGTTTACGGCAGGATATTTTGGAGGTCATTAATTCATACGGTTCTCATAAGTCAGAAGGCACTTGATGGCCCTTAACACTCTTTAACCACCATTCTTCCAGCATTTATAGTACAAAGCATAGAACGCCCAACTCCTGCCAGGGGTCATGGCCCAGTGGCAGAGCATCTGCTTGGCATGCAGAAGGTCCCAGGTTCAATCCCCGGCATCCCCACTTAAAAGGATCAGGCAGTAGGTGATGTGGAAGACCTCTGCTTGAGACCCTAGAGAGCCCCTGCCAGTCTGGGTAGACAATGCTGACCTTGATGGACCAAGAATATAAGCCAGCTTCATGTGTGTTCTGTGTTCACATGCCAACAAATCTAGATTTGTGATAAGTCTTTCAAGGATGAGCTACACTGGATTGCTGCTGCTTTGGTTTTGACTGGGGGGAGTCCAATTTTTGAAGACAGACATTCAACAGACACACTTTTGTTGTGGAAGGAGCCAGCTAATTCATACTTACCACTAGAGTATGAATATGTTGGACAGTGTCGTCATTTAACAAATCCATGTTGATGTTCTGGAGGTCGTGGTTTGCCGAACAGAGAGTCTGCACAAGAGGAGAAAGGAACCAGCTGGGTCCAGCAATGCCAGTGGAAGGTGCTGACCGTCGTCTCCCCCTCCTTCAGCAGTCCCTTCTAACCCCAAGAAAATTGATCCCTGGGGTCATAAAACCTGTGTATCTATTAGTCCACACGCAGGTGCATTGACCCCAGAAATGAACTTCCAGTTTGGTGTAGTGGGTAGACTCTAATCTGGGAGAACTGGGGTTGATTCCCCACTCCTCCATATGTAGCTGCTGGTGTGACCTTGGGTCAGTCATAAGTTCTTTCTGAGCTGTTCTCTCAAGAGCAGTCCTCAAAAGAGCTCTCTCAGCCCCACCTGAACTGAAGAAGAAGAAGGGATTAGATCTATACCCCGCCCTTCACTACCCGAAGGAGTCTCAGTGCGGCTTACAAACTCCTTTCCCTCCCCCTCCCCACAACAGACAGGTAAAAGAAGAATAAGAGATTGGACTTATACCCTGCCCTTCACTACCCGAAGGAGTCTCAGAGCGGCTTACAAACTCCTTTCCCTCCCCCTCCCCACAACAGACACCCTGTGAGGTAGGTGGGGTTGAGAGAGCTCTGACAGAAACTGCTCTTGAGAGAGCTCTGACAGAAACTGCTCTTGAGAGAACAGCTCAGAAAAAACTTATGACTGACCCAAGGTCATCCAGCAGCTGCAAGTGGAGGGGTGGGGAAATCAAACCGGGTTCTCTTAGATTAGAATCCGCACTAGAATCCGCACACTTAACCACTGCACCAAACTGGCTCCAAGTCGCCTTGACAGAAGACAAAAGAACTTTGCCTTAACTATGCAGGTTTCCTTATACTGAGTTTCAGACACAGCCTGGATTTCATTTTTACAGCCCATAACTCAGGCTATCGTGATCTCATCAGATCTCAGAACCTAAGCAGGGTTGGGCCTGGTCAGTATTTGGATGGGAAACCACTAAGGAAGTCCAGGGTCATTACGCAGAACCAGGCAATGGCAAACCACCTCTGAATGTCTCTTGAAAACCCTACAGAGTCCCCGTAAGTCACTTTGCACCAGTGTTCAACAGCCCCAGAACGATACCTGCCCATCAGCCAGAGGTATGTTGACGAAAGGGACTGCTTTCTCGTGCGGCATGGAAGCGCTTCTTAGAGTCGCACCAAAGGCTCTTCCTGAAGCAGATGCGCTGTTGGAGAGGCCCCTCTGGGGAAGTCTAGGGTTAAGGAAGAAGAGGAAGCTGTCCTGGTACTGCCGATGTAAAAAGAAGCTACCGATAGGCTAATCTTGTGAACCGCTGCTCCAGTGCGAAATGAGATTTCTGGTTCCTAGCGAACCACCAAATATGAAAAGTCTGCCGATACTAAAAAATATACAGATGAAAGAAACAGACCCACCATCAAGTTCAGATATGTCATCTGGATTTTGTGCACGGACACCGCACTTGTGGAAGCGATACAAGCACATTCCCGTCACATGTTCAGATCCCTTGACCAACCACTCAGAAACAAGTAGTGTAGAATGGCTGGTACTGGACTGGGATTGGGGTGACCACAATTCAAACCAATCATGCATCTCACCGGGTAATCCAACTCCCTGTCTTTCTTATTGACTTACTTTATACAACACCTTTCACCTCCAACAAGAAGCCAAAGTGCCTTACGTAGTTCTTTTCTCCATTTTATCTTCACAACAATCCTGTGAGGTAGGTTTGGCTGTGTGACCAGCCCAAGATCACCCAGTGAACTCCCACAGCAGAGTGGCGATTCGAACCTGGTCCTCTCACGTCCTAGTCCTAACCATTACACCATTAATGTTCCCTCCTGTTGCAAGGCTTACATGAACGTCTGCACCATCCTCACCCACAGGTCCTTGAGAGAAGGATTCAATGGGGTGATATAAAAATCAGTAAACAAACCCAGGAAGCGTGGTCAGTATCGTCATCCCAACACTACAGGAAAGGGAACTGTAGGGCAGCTACTGGCTTAAAGCTGCCTTGCAAATTTTTAGCCAAGATGATAGTTGACTCAAAGACTTCCTGGAAACCAAGCTCAAACTCTTGGACACTACCAACTCCTGTTAAGTTGGACTATAAGTTTGATGTAGCTAGTTGATACATCGAGGAAGAGGAGGAGGAAGAGATTGGATTTATACCCCGCCCTTCACTCGGAATCTCAGAGCGGCTTACAAACTCCTTTCCCTTCCCCTCCCCACAACAGACACCCTGTGAGGTAGGTGGGGCCGAGCGAACTCTGACAGAAACTGCTCTTTTTCAAGGACAGCTCTGACAGAGCTATGGCGTGCCCAAGGTCACCCAGCAGCTGCAAGTGGTGGAGTGGGGAATCAAACCCAGTTCTTCAAGATTAGAGTCCGCACACTTAACCACTACACCAATTATTCCTTCCCAGAGACCACCTCCCTTTCCCCTTCCCTTAAAACTCATTGCTTTTATCATCTCCTTCCTTTAAGTATCTCATGGTAACTTAAATGTGGCTCATCTGAATTTACCTCCAAGATTTAACCCAGAGAGATGACTTCAAGGCCATCTGGATAGGGTGTAGGACAAGGACCGGTGATGACCGGGTTTGAATCCCTCACTCATAAGAACCTAAGAGAAGCCATATTGGATCAGGCCAATGGCCAATACAGTCCAACACTCTGTGTCACACAGTGGCCACAACCCAGGTGCCATCAGGAGGCCCACCAGCAGGGCCACTCGACCACGGAAGCCCACCAGGTGACCTTGGGCCCATCACAATCTCTCAGCCTCACTGACCCTCACAAGGTTGCTGTTGTGGGGATTAAGTGGGAGGGGGGACTATGTGAAAATCCACTTTTGAGTCCCTGATCAAGGAAAAAAGTGGGACATAAACACATTAGAATGGATAAAAGTAAGTATTTCTTCACCCAAAGAGTGATTAACACATGGAATTCACTGCCACAGGAGGTGGTGGCTGCTACAAGCATGGACGGCTTCAAGAGGGAACTGGATAGACATATGGAGCAGAGGTCCATCAGTAGCTATTAGCCACAAGGTATAGATAGGGACTCTCGGTCTGGGGCAAGGGATACACTGTATTCTTGGTGCTTGAGGGGGGGCAACAGTGGGAGGTCTTCTAGTGACCTGGCCCCACTGGTGGACCTCCTGATGGCACCTGGTATTTTTGGCCACTGTGTCACAGAGTGCTGGACCGGATGGGTCACTGGCCTGATCCAACATTGGCTTCTCTTGTGTTCTTATCAATAAAAACCAAAACAATCTTGTGAGCTTTTGCAGCCAAGTAGGGATTGAATCTAAAGCTCAGTCCCATGTACTTCATTAACGGGTTCAAAGAAAGAGTTGCCTATGCGGAAGTCCAAGCAACTAGTCTTCTATCACAGGTAAAAAAGAACCTGAGAACAAAACTCAGAAAGTGGCAAGGCTTACCTCCTGGAGCCCACTGGGGTGCACTTAGGGGCAGACGCTGACCGTTCGAGCTTGCAGGGCTTGTCAGGGTTTCTCGCATTTGGAGTGGAGCATGCAGACCTGCCCAAGGTGGATCAAGGAAGAAGAAGAAAAAAGTGACACACAAGATTACCACAATAGTCACTGACAGGTTTTTGGATCTAGAGCTTCCTCTGACACCTGCTCCTGCACAAATCTTCCAGTAGGCAGAAGTCTACCACCATCAGGCTGACAGCTACAAGAAGCAGGGCCTTTTTGGTGGTGACTTGGACCAAAGGATTGCACTGCTAGTTTTACAACGGCTGTCATTCCCACGTGGCTACACCTATAACCCTCCACTTTGTAGGGCTACACTTTGGAAGAGCAACACATTTAAATGAATGCAGTTCTAAGAAATAAGAACGTAACACAGCCAAAGTTTAACACTTTGAATGCCAGAGGTGCCAACGGGAGAGGTATTTGGGCACCCAAACCGAGGGGACTAACATTTAACTTTGGCTGGATTTGGTCACGGAGTTTTGTTTCAACTCGGCAGTATGCAAGTCCTCCGCTATCCCACAAAACTGTGGTTTTGCAAGTTGATGCATTTTCTCATCTCAGCTAAACCTATTTTAAGGCCTTGAATGAAGGACAACAGAAAAGCAGGAACATCTCGCTCTTACCGGGAAGTACTCTGTTTGCCTTTAAAGGCAGAAGTCAAGGAAGCCAGTGACTTGGTTTTCACAACCTGGAGGAAAGAGTAAGCAATAAAACTGAATTGTGGAGCAAAGACCGGGAAGGCCCAAGCTAACCCCATCTCAGAAGCCCAGAGTCGCTACAAAAAGGCAGGCAATGGCAAAACCCCCTCTGTTCGTCTCGTGCCTTGAAAGCCCTACAGGTCACCATACGTTGGCTGCTACTTGACGGCACTTTCCACCACATGAGCACCAAGAATTCCAAGTTACCCTGGTTCTTGTGGAAGCCACCCATTCCGTGATGCCTGGCCCAGTTCCACTGCAGCAAGCTTCCGTATCATTCCCCGAACTACTGAATCATCTTATGTTCCAACACACGGTCTTCGCCCAAGATGTAGACAGCATGCGCAGAATTCACTAGTATAGCCACAAAGCAAGCATGAGCCATCATCCCACACAAGGTTGGTATGCGTGCACCCTTTGCACACAGTGTGAGCTCTAGGACTGTGGATGAGGGGTACCCTCACCTGACCCCTGAACCTAGAGAACATTAGGTGCTTCATACAGCTTTAGACTTTCTTGGGCATGTTGGGGATTATTAGGAAAGGGACTGACAATAAAGAGGGCGAGATTGTTCATAGATGGCATCTGACCCCTCTACATTTACACATTTTACCCTCATATAGCCCCAGTGGTTGGGAGGGCAGTTTGGGCAGCCTACCCCGAAAATAAGACATTGTCTTATACTTATTTTTTCTCAAGAAGACACACTAGGGCTTATTTTCAGGGGATGTCTTATTTTTATTAAGTATAATACAACAATCTACATTTATTCAAATACAGTTAAGTCATCTTCTTCTGGAACATCGTCATAACTCTCATCACTAGGTCTTATTATCGGGGTAGGCTGCACAGAAATCCTGCTAGGGCTTATTTTTTGGGTAGGTCTTATTTTCGGGGAAACAGGGTACATTCACTGCTGGTGGATGTGCCCTTTTATGGCGCAGTATTAGACCATTATTCTTAAACTGATATGTGATATTACTAGGCACAGTAGCCATATGAGGCCAGAATTTGTCTTCTGGAAGAGGACAGAGGTTTCTGCTGTCAGGAAAGATCTCATTTCTTATATCCTGGTGGCAGCCAAGACTTTAGTGGCTAGGCATTAGAAAAGCAGTATACAACTCCCATCGAATATGTGGTTCAATAAGTCATGGACAAAATACCAGATGTTATTTCCTTGGCGGAGAATCTGGACTTTCCTTCGGACTATTTGGAACGTTGGTTCCCTTTTCTTGAATATATGGAAAGACACAGTAAGCTTAAAAGGGTACTTCCTGATAATTTGAAGGTTCTAGCTATATATTGAATCGCTGTTTGGTTGTACTGCTCTTGTGTTTTTTGTGTTTGTAATTATGTTGTTACTAGGAAAAAGGCCCGTTGTGGAAATAAATACAACGGCCTCTAGAAAGAGGCTCTGGGCAGGTGTCCCGGCCTTGGACACTCAGTGTCAATTTGCTGTGGCGACCTCAGCAGGGTATAATGACACTGAATCCACCCTTTTCACCCTGATCTCTGCTACCTAAAGAACAGTTGTAATTTTTAGTGATCTCCAGCCCTCACCTGGAGATTGGCAATGATGATTCCCCAGAAGGGAATAGTTGGTTTGGAGGGTGGAGTCTATGGCTTTGTACCTGTCCGAGGTCCCACGCCTCCTGAAACCTCACCCTCTCCAGGCTCCATCCCTCACATCTCCAGGAATTTCCCACCTGGAGTTGGCAACCCTATCTCCTTCCCAGCCAATCATCAACCTACCTTTATTTCCCCCTCACTCTTCAGCTTTCCACCCCCCACACACCTGCAGCCTCTCCCGTGCTCTGAAGCCCTGACTGCTACGTCACATTGGCTGTCATACGGGGGCCACCTCAGCAGCATATAAGGATACAGAGCCCACCATTTTCTCCAGGGGAACTGACCTCTGCCATCTGGAAAGCAGTTGTAATTCTGAGTGATCTCCAGCCCTCACCTGGAGTTTGGACACATTTTACCTCAGAACAGCAAAACTGTTTAGAATGTTAGAGGCAAAAGCCAATCAAGTCGCATATGCAAACGACCTCTGTGTTCCGAGGCAGAGGCCAATGAGGCTGCATATGCAAATAACCTCTGTGTTCTGACTGGCTATGTGGGGGGGGGGGGGGGATTAGCAAAATGTTTAGAATGTTGGAGGCAGGACTCGGGCAAAGCAGCCAGTGGATAGGGAGACCCTCTGAATGACAGATCAGAGAGCGAACTGATTTTGGAGCGTGCGGAATGTTCTAGAGAAGTGCCACCACCATTCGGCTTTTATTTATAAGGGAGATTGTTGTAATTTCCTAACAGTTGTTATATTATATAAATAAAAGATTATTGGGGGGGGGACAGGTTATATTATAATGCCCCTGTATAGACCCGCAGTGAGGCCTCATTTGCAATACAGTGTGCAGTTCTGGTGACTATATCTCAAAAAGGACACCGCAGAGCTGGAAATAGTACAGAAGAGGGCAACCAAGATTAGTGGGTTGGAGCACCTTCCCTACAAGGAAAGGCTGAAGAGTCTGGGACTTTGCAGTTAAAAAAAAAAAGATACAACGGGGGATGATACGAGATTTATAAAACTATGCACAGGGTGGAGAAGGTTGAAAAAGAGAACGTTTCCTCCCTCTCCCAAAAGACTAGAACTCAAGGGCATCCAATGAAGCTGTCAGGCAGTAGATTCAGGAGGGACAAAAGGAAATACTTATACAAGTGATTAAAAAGGGGAATTCGCTGCCAAAGGATATAGTGAGGGTCACAGGAATAGATGGCTTGAAAAGGGGATTGGACAGATTCACGGAGGAAATGTCTAGCAGTGGCTACCAGCTACACTGACTAACGGGAACCTCCACATTCAGAGGCAGTCAACGTCTGAATCCCAGTGCCAGGAGGCGACAGGGGAAGGCCTCAGCCTCTCAGCCCTACAGTTGGGCCCTCCAGAGGAACTGACTGGCCACTGTGTGAGGCAGGATGCTGGCCTAGATGGACCACTGGTCACATCCAGCAGGGCTCTTCTTATGTTCTTATGAAGGTCGCGGCCTCTCTGCCCTGTTGTTGGCCCTTCGGAGGAACTGGTTGGTCACTGTGTGAAGCAGGATGCTGGCCTAGATGGACCCCTGGTCTGATCCAGCAGGGCTCTTATATTCTTATGAAGGCCTCGATCTCTATGCCCTGGTATTGGCCCTTCAGAGGAACTGGTTGGCCACTGTGTGAGACAGGATGATGGCCTAGATGGACCCCTGGTCTGATCCAGCAGGGCTCTTATATTCTTATGAAGGTGTGAGAAGGGAGAATCTTTCCCTCCACACCCCCAGACACTCTTTTCAAGTGCTCACCCCCCCACACACACTGAAGCAACCCCAGCTTTCAGACATATTCTTATTTTATTGCAAACGCGTGGCCATGGAAAGATGCACTCTCTAGTTCTTTTCCAACTCTGGGCATATCTGTTAATCTCTATAGAAACAACCAATGAGACCAAAAATCTGCCCAAGAAATCAGACACTTTGGAGGGGAGGCAGCAAAGATGGCACCCCTCCACCCTTTGCACAAAGCAAATGCACGTCAAACTTGCATCGCCCTCTTCTCCCAAGGGTCATATAAACAAAACATTGGAAAACCAGGGTGAAGCAACAGTCAAGAGAACTAGATGAGGACTGGGGAGACCCCAATTCAAGTCCCCACGCAGCCATGATGCTCACTGGGTGATCTTGGGCCAGACGCACTCTCAGCCACACCTGCCGAGGAGCTTTTCTAGGGTAGCATCCAAGTGGCAGAACCACATACTGGCCCTGAGCTCCTGGGAGCAAGGACCAGATTTCATTTTTTTAAAAACTAGTCAATACTTTCTCATCAGCAAGACAGAGACAGTTCTAAAAGACAAGGTCTCCCCCAACCAAACCCACGCAAAACACCCCTTTCCGGACTCACTTTTTGCGACGTCTTCTTTGCCTGCGATCCGTGCTTCCCTTTTGCATCTTCATATTCCACAATTGTGGTGACCTTCACTAGAAGAAGCGTTTCGCAGAGCGTCATTAAGCACTTGGCGCGCCAAGTTCCCTCTAAGCTGAGTTAGTGTGAGCTAGCTCACAGTTTTTTAGCCTCCAGCTCACACATTTTTGTCTCAGCTCAGGAAGGATGGCTCCAGAGCAAACTAATTTATGCAGTGGCCAAATCGCTCACTCACAACTTTAATGCCAGTAGCTCACAAAGTAGAATTTTTGCTCACAAGACGCCACAGCTTAGAGGGAACGTTGGCCGCCAACCATCTCTCAAAGATTTGCTGGGACATTCTAGCTTGGATTGAGAAAGCCACGTGGCATTCTACCTCACCAACAAGCTTTACAGACACCCCCGCCACAACGGCCGAGAAGTCACTCCAAAAGGGTCAAGGAATCTTCAAGAGTGGCATGCAGTCTGATGTTGGTGGTGGTGGTGGTGGGGGGAGAAAGGATATATGTTCAAGAAAATGCTCAAGAAAAGCACTTTCTGCTCACCCAAGCTGATCCATGCCATGGAATCAGGTACAAAACCACTCTCTTCTAGAGCTTAGTTCCCACCACCACCACCACCACCAGAGCTCAGGACAGAAGAAGAAAAAGAAGAAGAGATTGGATTTATACCCCACCCTTCACTCGGAGTCTCAGAGCGGCTTACAAACTCCTTCCCCTTCCCCTCCCCACAACAGACACCCTGTGAGGTGGGTGGGGCTGAGAGAACTCTGACACAAACTGCTCTTTTTCAAGGACAGCTGTGACAGAGCTTGTGACTGACCCAAGGTCACATCAGCAGGTGCAAGTGGAGGAGTGGGGAATCAAACCCGGTTCTCCCAGATTAGAGTCCATGCACTTAACCACTACACCATTTGGCTAAATGAACAACATGCGCCCAGTAGTGCACTCATTTTATGTGCAGAACAATGGAAGCAGCCGTGCTACAAGATTTTAGCAGAGCTCTTAAGAAGAGCAGGGATCTGACTTTGTAAATTGATTTACACCGTGTAATCCACCTTAAGTCACACTTAGAAAGGCAGACAGTCAATCAAATCAATGGCGGCTTTGCACATATAGTCATTAGATGCCTCAGAAGCATTATAATAGATTCCCACTAGCTATACTTTTAAGAAAAGTGCGTGAAAGAGCTACTTCCTGTTCTCAGCAGCCAATCCCCACCAAGACAGAGCCAGCAAGGTATAGTGGTCAGGATGTTGGACTAGCATAATGGAGACTCAGGTTGAAGGGCGATTCTGCATCTAGCATTCGCTCCACATTTTCTCAACTGGGAGGAAAAAGTGCAGCTCAAAACCACAAATACCTCGGGGCAATGCCCTACGGACTGCAAAGTCACCCCTGAACGGCCATAAATCTATGCAGAAGGTACCATAAAACGTGATGGTCAAAGGAAGTGACCGCAGCCTGCAATGCAGAGGGGGAATTTCTGTTCCAACCTGGGTTTCGTAAAACAACGGAGGGAAAAACCAATGCAGAATCACCTGAAACCCCCACTCTGCCCTGGAAGCTTGCTGGGGGGTGACCTTGGACCAGTGACTGCCTCAGCCTAGCCTACCTCACAGGGTTGTTGTGAGGCTAAAATGGAGGAGAGGAGAAATGATGGAAGCTGCTTCAGGCCCCCATCAGGGAGAAAGGCAGGGGACAAATGATGGAAAGAAACAAGCGCTCCAAGCGTCAAAGACACGCACTCCATTGGCATCGCCACCCTCAAGAACAAAGTAGAACGTGTTCAGCGGCAGAAAAAGACAGTCAAGAAATAAAAAAGTTTACAGTGGAGGAATTCAAGGTTTCGTCTTACAGCGGCTGTCTAGAAGAGGGAGTGGCATCTTTAAGCAAGGCCCCAACCGCAGACATAGTCTGAATAATGCAGCAAATCACTTGGGGGAACTTCCGGAATAATCCCCCCCCAAAAAATTGGCAAGACAACCAGAAGAGCCTTTATTGGGCATAGTCAGCATCCTCCCAAGTGCATCTGCGGCAAAGACGCATCAGCCTCCAGGGCTGCCTCCTTCACCAATCACCGTATGGCATTGAGTGTAGGATAGCCAGGAGATCCTAAGATTGTCTGGCAGCTTCAAGTTCTAACTCTTTCAGCATTACGCACCACTAGGTGGCGAGCTAGACTTATTTCGGGGGACTGAGAGAGAGCTCTGAGAGCCGCGACTGACCCAAGGTCACCCAGCTGGCTTCATGTGCAGGAGGGCAGAATCGAACCCGGTTCTCCAGATGAGAGTCCCCCGCTATTAACCACGACACCATGCTGGCTCTCTTCGAAGCATTCCCTCTTCTAAGCATGGAGATCGGCTCACCTCGTTTGCTGGCTGACCGCACCAGCTTGGGGGTGGGCCCTTCTCCCACCGAGCAGTCGTTCTGCGGCGTAGACAGGTGGGGGGGCAAAAGAAAAAAGAAAGAGAAGAGGCTGAGACTTCCATCTTAGCCTGTTATTCAAATCTTTCCAGTGCCTCTACTGCAGACTCAGCTTGATGCACCGTAGCGGTTTAAAGGCAGACTGACAATTAGAGATGTAACATTTCTGACATTTTGAAGCTCGGAAAAAACACTGGGTTTTTTCCGGGTTTTTTCAGGAAAAAACCGAAATTTTCAGAAAAATTGGAAAAAAATGCTACATTAGCATTTCTTTTGTCTTTTCTAGATTGAAAGTCATTCTGTTACTTTAGGAACATAAAATATGACTATGGACATTTTTACTTGGCATGAAATTATCACAACTAGCATATTAAAAATATAGTGTATCCAAACAATTATTACAAACAGAATACCCACCCACATGCAAGAACAAAACTGAAACTTTTTAATTTTCTTCTGACAATCGCACCTCCTAAAGGAAGAAACGCATCTTGTTCTTGCATTGGAGAGTTCAGTTTGTAACCTAGGACTTGCTTGTCCTCAGTGCACAGAAATTAGATCAATCTGATAACATATATATATATATATATTTTAGAAATGATTTGGAAAATATTTGAACACCTTGTCTTAAAATATTTTATTCATCATGTTAAAATAAAACATTCCATAATCATTTTTTTTCCTTTTCTTTTTTCAATTTTTCCAATTTTTCAGAAAAAAACAAAAAGGCTTTTCCGGGCCTTCACATCTCTACTGACAATCAGGGTGGGGTTCAACACATGACTTTAAAAGCTGTGCCACGAATGAGCTCACCAACCCAGCTACCCAAAGGCGCACCGGGATCCCAGTTCCGTGAACCCAAACAGCCGCTACATGAAAGAAAACTTACAGCTGTCACTGCAGCCACAACTGTGGCTGCTGCTTCGTCTTCCTTCAGATCTGCGATATAGAGATAAGACCATCAGACCAAGGTCCCGGGTTGCAGATGCATAAAAATCAGCTGCTTCTTCTAGCAATCTTTCCTGCTTTACTAAAACAGGAGTCTGGCAGTAACTTGAAGAAGAAGAGACTGGATTTATACCCCTGGAACCTCTCAGCATACTAAGCAAATGCTCTACCAACTGATACACAGTCCCAACTTCACACATGAAACTGCCTTATACAGATATAGGGGTATCCCCTATAGGGACAGAACCTGCAATTGTCTCTATAGTGAACCTGATTCAGTTGCTCATATCCTTCTACGCTGTCCCCAATACTCTACCATGCGCAGCTATTTGATCAGTCCCCACTTACCTTCCACAAGGAATTCGACTGACAATGATCTTCAAATTCTATTGTCTGATAAGTTCTCGGCAATTTCCCTGTCTGTTGCTGAATTCTTAGCTTCTGTTTGGAAGCGAAGGGTAAGGGCGCATAAGTCTTAATCCCCCTTGTGCTCATTTGGATTGTTATATTTTTTAACTGAGTTCACTATTCTTGAGAAGTTTAAAAATGATCCCCTGTTGGTGTAACTTGATGTAACTTGTTATGATCTATTAATTCGTTCTATTAATTTATTTGTTCCATTGCCTTCCTTATTGTTCCTGTGTTATGCCAATAAAGGTCTATGTATATGTATATAAGATGCTGAACTGCAGGCTGTGGAAGGTCGGTAGTTCAGCAGTTCGAGACCTGGGTTGCCGCATGACGGAGTGAGCTCCCGTCTCTAGTTCCAGCTCCTGCCAACCTAGCAGTTCGAAAGCAAGAAATTGCAAGTAGATAAATAGGTACCACTTCGGTGGGAAGGGAACAGCGTTCTGTGCGCCTCGGTGTTTAGTCATGCCGGCCACATGACCACGGAAACGTCTTCGGACAGCGCTGGCTCTTCGGCTTTGAAACGGAGATGAGCACCGCAACCCTAGAGTCGGACTTGACTGGCTTTCGAGCAAGGGAACCTTTACCTTTACTTTATATGTATATGTAAAACTGCCTTATACTGAATCAGGCCACTGGTCCTACTCAAGACTGGCTGCAGCTCTACGGGGTCCTCAGGCGGAGGTCTTTCACATCACCTACTGCCATTCCTGAGCCTTTTAACTGGAGGTACTGGGGGACTGAAACAGAGACCTTCTGCCTTCCAAGAAGATGCTCTACCCCTGAGCCACGGCCCCTCCTCGTCATGAAGCCGCCCTATCCTGAATCAGCCATTGGGTCCACAGAGCCAGTATTGTCTACTCAGACTGGCAGCTGCTCTCCTGGGTCTCAGACAGAGAGGTCTTTCACATCACCTGCCATCTATCAGAACTTTATTCTTAGTTGTCACTCTTTAACTATATACTATTACTCTCACTCCTTATATCGCTTAATGTTACATTGTTTTATATTACTCTTTAGTTCAGGGGTGCATTTAGATTACCCCTATCATGTATATCTTAGCCTGTTATTCAAATCATTTTTATTGTTAACTCAACGTTTCTTTTAATAAAAATTGTAAGTAATTAAAAAAAAAAAAAGAACTCGAACCTGGGCCTTCCGCATGCCACTGCTGAGCCACGCCCCTTCTCCCTTCACCAATTTTGTCCACGCCTGCTCAGGAGTAAGACCCACCAAGGTCAAAGGCGCTTCCTCCAGAGTAAGCTGGCCCCTACCCCGAGGGAAGCCCCCACCCCACTCGGCTCCCCTTACTCCCGAGTAAGCCCAGCCCGGCACTCAACTGATCAGGTCCTTCCTCCTCATTTCCCGCATGACCACCGGCCTGGTCAGGAGCTCCACGCGGAAGGCCTTCTCGGCCGTCTGCAGGAGGGACTCCAGGTCTTGCTTCATGGCTCGGAGGTGCTCCTTCGCTGCGGGGGGGACAAAAGCAACGGGCGGAGACGGTCAAAAGAGAAGCCATGCGCAAGCTGGAACGAGGCCCCTTCCGTGCACTCTGCGGGCGCATTTGTGCCATTGCGCGCAGGAAACCCCAGTTGCAGAGTGGACTTAAAGGACATGATTCAACATGGGAGAAAGCGTCCCGTCACCAGTGTTCCCTCTAAGCTGAATGAGTGTGAGCCAGCTCACAGTTTTTCAGCCTCCGGCTCACACATTTTTTTTCTTAGCTCAGGAAGGACGGCTCCAGAGCAAACTAATTTATGCAGTAGCCAAACTGCTCACTCACAACTTTAATGCCAGGAGCTCACAAAGTAGGATTTTTGCTCAAACTGCTCTCGCAACCTTAATGCCAGCAGCTCACGAAGTACAATTTTTGCTCAAACTGCTCTCGCAACTTTAATGCCAGCAGCTCACAAAGTAGGATTTTTTGCTCAAACTGCTCTCGCAACCTTAATGCCAGCAGCTCACGAAGTAGGATTTTTGCTCACAAACACTCCACAGCTTAGAGGGCGCATTGCCCGTAGCGGCGCCCAAAGAGACAAGTCTTGACCTAGACGCCGCAAGCGCTCCATGTCTCCAAACGCGGGGGCCCCGATTCCGCAGCCCCAACAGCCTCCGCCCTCCTCCTCCTCACCCTGCTGGTCGAAATCCCGGAGAAACAGACTGATCCGCTCGTCCCGCTGCTCTTTGCTCAGGAGGCTCCGATCCGGCACCACTCCGGAGTCGCCGCTGCGCTTCTCGGCCCCGGAGTAATACTTCTTCAGCGCCATGGCGGACCCACGCGCAGGCAGAAGGCGGGCGAGGGGAGGCATTTATCGGGAACCCCGCCCCGGGGAAGAGGCGAGGCGGGCCGAAGGCCGGTCCCGCCCTCTCCAGGGGAGGGGGGGAGGAATATTTGAGGTGGGGGCATTGGCTGGAGGGAACTCTCTTTCTTGGGGGCTGCCAACCTCCAGGTGGGACCTGGAGATCACCCGGAATTACGACTGGTCTGGTCTCCAGTCCAGACTACAGAGATCAGTTCCCCCGGGAGGAAATGACTGCTTTGGAGGGTGGGCTCTGTGGCATTATGCCCTGCGGAGGAGGTCCCGCCCTAATCTCCCCCCCCCCCTTTATCCACCCCTAAATCGCAGAGGAGGTCCTGCCCTAAATTCCCTCCCCCTTTCATCCACCCCTAAATCTCCAGGGATTTCTTAACTCAAAGCTGGCAACGGAATGGATACCACTAAAGATTTTTGAAAGGGAGCAAACCGGGAGGTGGGGGGGAGAGGGCCTCTCACAATTTCCACCTTTTCTGGCTGGTGATCTCCTGTGACTTTAAAAGGGGAGTGACAGGGCCACAATCCATCAGGTCTAGCACTCCCCAGTGGTTCTCAACCCCTGGAAAAAGAAGAGGAGATTGGATTTATACCCCGCCCTTCACTACCCAAAGGAGGCTTACAAACTCCTTTCCCTTCCCCTCCCCACAACAGACACTCTGTGAGGTGGGTGGGGCTAAGAGAGTTCTTGACAGAAACTGCTCTTTTTCAAGAACAGCTCTTATCAGAACTACGGCTTGCCCAAGGTCATCCAGCCAGGTGCAAGTGGAGGAGTGGGAATCAAACCCGGAGACAACTGATATGCATGGTCCAGTTCAGATGAAGACCTTTGAAATGACTGGATAGTACAAAAAATGTCATCAACTCAAGTGTTTTGGACCTCTCTTCCATTTGTATTTTTCACACAATTTTGAAATGTATCATTCACACACACAGTATTGTTTTTGCATTGTTTAGCACATATACATTGCTTTTTTTCTCTTGTTTTCTGGATATTATGAGCTGTGATTCTCTAGTCTTGTACCTGTATAATTTGAATATGGCACAGATCTCGGAAGCTAAGCAGGGGTGGCACTTCGAAGGGAGACCCACCAAGGAAGACTCTGCAGAGGAAGACAATGGCAAACCACCTCTGCTTCTCACTTGCCTTGGAAGCCCTGCGCTGGGGTCACTCTTAAGTCGGCTATGACTTGTACCACGACCTCCACTCCACCAGAGGTCTCCCATTGTATTTTTCACACTATTTTGAAATGTATCATTATTCACAAACATAGTATCGTTTTTGCATTGTTTAGCACGTGTACATGGCTTTTTTCCTCTTGTTCTCTGGATATTATGAGCCGTGATTCTCTAGTCTTGTAGCTGTATAATTTGAATATGGCGCAGATCTCGGAAACTAAGCAGGGGTGGTACTTCGAAGGGAGACCCACCAAGGAAGACTCTGCAGAGGAAGACAATGGCAAACCACCTCTGCTTCTCACTTGCCTTGGAAGCCCTGCGCTGGGGTCACTCTTAAGTCGGCTATGACTTGTACCACGACCTCCACTCCACCAGAGGTCTCCCCTCTGCAGCAGTCTGCAGTTGTAGCTCTATGGTCCATCGTGGCATAACACAGAAGGTAGGAAGGGGGTCGGCTGTAAATAGAGTTGCCAGCCTCCAGGTGGGGCCTGGAGATCTCCCGCTTTTACAACTGATCTCCAGCTGACAGAGATCAGCTCCCCTGGAGAAAATGGCTGCTTTGGAGGGTGGACTCTATGGCACTGTACCATGCTGAGGCCCCTCCCCTCCCCAAAACCCCACCCTCTACCAGCTCCACCCCCAAAGTCCCCAGGTATTTTCCAATCCAGACCTGGCAACCCTAGCTGTAAAATATGCACCCACGGGAGTCTGTTAAAACTCATCCCCGGGAGACTTTGCACTGCCACAAGTTGTTTTCAATAGCTTTTATTTATTTTGTAGATACATTTAAAAAGTCATCCAAATACAGTATGAGGAGCACCTGTAGGAAATTCGTACCTACGAGCATGCATCACGATAGCGGTCTTACTCGAGATCTGAACATAAAAGGTCATGAAAGACAGACAAATCAGTTTCTTAGGTCGCAATCCTCAAACTCGTCCGTTTGTAGAAATGTCCATCCAAGTTAATTCCAGAACAGGATTTCTGAGGGCAGCCGCCTCAGTTCAAGCACAACAGAATTGAAACGCAAACTCATTACAGTACATACAAATGTTGTCAATCAACTAGAACACGACTGCCATGTTCAAAGAAACGCAGAGAACTCCCCACCCCCAATCGTACATTCTCCTTTGCAGTACCAGAAACCAAAAGGCACCGTAATAAGACAGTTTACAAATGCAACCAAAAGTAGGGCAGCGTTCCTTGCCTTTGACAAAGTAAGTTTTAAGGATTGCTGCCCTATTTTTAAGACAGAAGGAGAAAGGGGAAAAAAAAAACCTTTTAAAACACCCGCAAAAGTATTATTTAGAAACATGTAAACCTCTTGCATTGTTTTCAGGAACATCGGGTGTAAACACAAGGTTCGATACAAAACCCACTGGCTTGTTAAGAATTCAAATTCTACCCCCACAACTCCCAATGGAAAAAATCTCTACTTACAAAAAATATAAAAATAATATACGAACTGCCATTTTGAGCGCAGGGGATTTGGTTGCGCCTCCACGTTCAACACGGCAGCTTCTCCCAAGCAAAGCTGGATTTGAGGAAAAAAGTGCAATTTGAGAATTCTTACAGAAACCCCCCCAGGTTGGACACGGTTTCTTTCAGCCTTCCGCTGCTCCAGAGTTACTTAACGCTTACAAAACCGTGGAAGTGCAGAATGTTGCGAATCCAGGTGTTTCCATCAAAGGGCAGGCTTTTCTGCCGCTCTTGTCCCCGTGAGGTGTGAACGGGATAAGCAGGTTGAGAGCTGACAAGTTGACAAGCCCTACAGGCGAAACTACAAAGTCTGATCCTGCGGCTCCCAATATTTGACACTGGACGGTTGTGTCTGCTGTTGTCCCTCGTCAGGTTGGGTGGCTTGGTTGGTTTCTTGGAACTCTGTGCCTGGTCTGCAGCCAAGTAAGGACAGTGGCCTGTCATTTTCAACCAAAGGACTGGTCTAATTCATCCAGGAGAACCATTCACTTGTCTGAGAACATGGGCTGGTACCAAGAACAGGTACAAATACTAAGCCAAGAAGATGTACCAGATGTCACGTACTTTCACCTTTATCATAAAGTTAACCCCAACTGGCTCGATCATGGAGGACTCCTGGCTACAACAACAATAGGGTGCACTGACTACCGAGCGGTAAAACCTACTCTGGTTAGCAGTGTTGAAGGCCCGTTTGCCACCACTAACTAGAACACATTACGGAATCCGATGCGATTCTGCATCCCGGGCAAACGTCATTGGGTTTGCAATGATGCTCGCTGGCGAGAGGGAAGCCAGAATTCTTTAGCTCCATGTGACAGGCTGGTTTGCACCGTCCCGCCAGAAATCCCACGGCCTCTCCGAAAGGGAAAAGCATCAAGAGGTAATAGGTTAACGTCTGTTGCTAAGCATCCAACATGGTGTGGGTAGAATGAAGACTACAGCTCTGCTAAGGGAGGCTGTTTAGCCAGACAGTATTGTACCGCTACCCGGAAAAATGGCCCCCTTCTGCCTGGCTATGACCCGTCAACCTCGGGTGGTATTTGTGGGGCTGTCTGATATCTTTCTCCTAGCACCAGTGTTTGGTATACAGCCCATAGGAATCCAATGTCGGCAATCTCTTGGACTCAGATGGATGCCAGTTAACAGCGCTCTCTTCCCTGGCATGACTCGTCTACTCTGGGACTAGTTTCTAAAGCTGCACAGAGCCAGACGCAAGAGGAAAGCATGAATCTGATTATTTCCGTTCTCCTCTTACTTCACGGCCCTTAATTCCCACCCCCCTCCTTGCTCCTAACCAGATGATTTGGCATTATTCGTTTCCATGCAAAGTCCCTGGATATTTATTATTCTCATGCTGAGCCAACCAAGCCCACATTAGAAAGGCAGAATTCAACAGACAGAGAATAATTTTGGCAACTTCTTGAATCCCCCTCCCCAAAAAAAGAAATGTGATGCATGTTTCTCTTGAGGCTTTACAGGATGTCAATGGGCCTGATCCACCATGAATTTCTGCCCAAGACTCTCTCAAGAAAGTCAGTTACTTAAGAGCTCACGCAGACACTATTTCAGCTGAGTTAGCTTTCACGTAAGACAGAAAGGCATGGTGTTTCTCTATAGAAGGTAGGTTTTTTCCTTTAAAGTACGGAAAGGTGTTTATCAACACCGAGTTGCCAGTCCGATCAAATTTTGCTAACGTTTCATATTTGAGTTTCAGTGTTTCTCAAATAACATCCCCCCACCCCACCTCTTAACCTTGTTTACCCAGCCCAGCCACAGAAGCGGAGTATATAATTTCTGATCAAGGCACAAAATCTTACCTTTTTTTCTTTCTTTCCAAATTTACCACTCTTTACTCCCTCTCCCCCTTCCATAACATTAACACTTAGTAATATATGCCACAATGTACTCAGATTTCACAGCTGGGCTCTAGCGATTGTATTACGGACTGGATTTCAGGAGATTAAAAAAGCATATATTCCCTCCCCCCCATCACAGCTTTGTTTTATTTTCCCCGTTCACTCTAGGAGAAAAAAAAGAAAGTCTTTGTTTTGCTTAAGAGTACTCTTCAAGGAACTTTATATGAAACGCTTTCACTTTCTCCAGCAGGATCTTCAGTTTCTCGGCGGGAGGGAGAATTGTCATCCTGGGGGAAAACAGGAAAAGGCATTTTAAACCTGTGTGGTGGAGGTGGCATCAAAAGAAGAAAAATAAGAGCAGACACACAGCAACTGCTGGTGTGATCCAAAGTAGAGTTAACACCTTTCTAGGCCCAATGACTTCCATGGGCTTTAAGGGGGTAACTTTGCTTAGGATTGCTCCGTGTATCTCCAGCACCCCCTACTTGAGTGTTAAACAACCCTGTACCTGAAGTGGTACGTTCCTTCTCTTTGGCCAAAGCCACTGCCGGGAACCACACAGATCCCAGTTTCCTCCAGAAGTTTCATACAGTAGAACATGTCGGGAGCCATTTTGTGAACCTGAAGAGATAAAAGTAGACTGATGGGCGTTCTCGCCAGAGGAATCTAGGTGAAAGGCAAGCAGAAGTTTCTTCCCTTTCCTTTTATGAACAACTGTGTTCGAGTCCAATAGCACCTTACAGACCAACAAGATTCTGGGGTTTATAAGTATTCGCAGGGCTATTTTTGGGCAGGAACGCACAGGAACGGAGTTGTGGCTGGCTCCCGAGCTGGCCACGCCCAGCAGGAACTCATTAGCATAACAGGCCACACCCAACAGCAGAAACTCATTAGGATTGGCTGCATTAGGAGTGTGTGGCCTAACATGCAAAGGAGTTCCTGCTCCAAAAAAAGGCCCTGGGTTTTGACAACAAACAAGGTAAACAGAAGAAGAAGCGAAAGGTGGGTGTGGCTGGATGAGCACACTTCTGGTAACATGGGGGTGCGTCCTAATGTGCTAATGAGCTGTGCTGTCAGGGTTGTGGCCTAATATGCTAATGAGTTTCTCCTGTTGGGTGTGGCCTATTATGCTAATGAGTTTCTGCTGGGCTTTTTCTACAAAAAGAGCCCGGGGTATTCGAGATTTGATTGAGGGAGCTTTGAGTCTTGAAAGCTTGTGCCCTGCAAATCTTTTTTTTAATTATCTATGTGTGTGTGTGCATGTGCGCTTGCATGCCTGGAAGTCACGGCAACTTCTGGCGACCCCTAGTGGGGCTAGCACATTTCAGAGAGGTGGCTTTGATAATTACCTGCCTCTGCACCCCGACCCTGGTATTCCTTGGAGGTCTCCCTTCCAAGTACTTGCCAGGGTCGGCCCTACTTAGCTTCCGAGATCTGATGAGATCGGGCTTGCCTGGGCTATCCAGGTCAGGGCATACTCTGCAAATCTTGTTGGGTCTCTAAGGTTCTAGTGGACTAGAATCTAGCTGTTCTCCTGTAGACCAACGTGGCTATTCTCTGAAACTCTTGTGACTAGAGGTTTTAAGCGTACAAATCAATACAATAAAATAGAATAAAAATACATGGCAGAATGAAAGATCACTGTTTCTTCCCAACTATTTTTTTTTCTGCATTGGCTCTCAAATACTTGTTATTTGGTTTATTTATAGTACGCTTCCTCACTATAAAGCGGATTACACAGTGTGTCAGTGCAACCTCTAATAAGCAGTGTAATAGGACTAGGATCACACAAGTGGAAATAGTAGCTGTGATATGTTAAAACAGTGCAGAAAACGGTGGTGCATAAAGAGAAGACAATGCAGTGAGCAGTGTTCCTTCTAAGCTGAGTTAGTGTGAGCTCGCTCAGAGTTTTGTAGCCTCCGGCTCACACACTGTTTGTTTTAGCTCAGGAAGGTTGGCTCCAGAGCAAACTAATTTATGCAGGAGCCAAATCGCTCGCTCACAACTTTAATGCTAGTAGCTCACAAAGTAGAATTTTTGCTCACAAGACTCTACAGCTTGGAGGGAGCATTGGCAGTGAGTGCTATGTATAATATCCTGCTAATATGTTCTATACGCAGTGGTATAGTCCACAGTCCCCTTCCCTTCATTTAAGGCCTCTCCTGAACCATTCCATTATAATATAGCCCTGACATAACTTCTTTGCCAGGGCCTAAATGGAAGTTAAACGTTTTACCCATACATTGCAGTTTGGTTGCACCTAAGGTTGTCTCATTCTCTCCTCTGCTGCTACGCAGTTCTCACCTTTGCAGTCTCAATAGCTTTGGCAGGGATAAAGATCCGTGGGAAAGCATACATGGCTCCCTGAAGTGGATTGCAGTGGATGCCCGGTACTTGATTAAACATGTCTTCTGCGAGTTTGGCTTTCCTCGCCAGGTTGTTCAAGACGGACTCCTTTTCCTGTTTCAGAGAAGGGGAACAGAACAGACTCGCACAGAGGGCAAACGGACCGCACGGCGCAAAGTCACAGACATAAGTTCTGCGCCTCTTTATTCCTAGCAAGCGGCGCTCCCGCAAAGAGTCTGAATATAGCCTCTCTTTCCTCCATGGAATGAATCGTATGCATAAAATTCAGCCAAGCCTTGTGCAGAAATTAGAAAGAGAAGACAGACCCTATACTAGCAAGCTTACGATCTGTACTTATAGGGGAAGAAAGGGAAAGGATAAGAATGTTAGCAGGAAACAGTCAGACTGTAAACGCAAACCTATGACGTGGGGAAGATTATCATGCATAGTAGCTACACACGTTGTGCTACGTATGCACAGATCTGTGGAGGGTATGTGCGTGTCATATCATTTGACCAGAAGCACTATCCTCCCCCCCCCCATTATCTTCTCCAGCAACAGACAGTGCCTGGATGCTCTTGCAGACAGTACACTCCCATGGAGCACTGGAGGGGAACCGAAGGAGAAACACCTTCAGACCCCGACTGTTTCCCAGCCGTTGTTCCTCATTCCTTTGTTGTTGTTCAGTCGCACAGTCGAGTCCGACTCTTTGCGACCCCATGGACCAGATCCCGCCAGGCCTTCCGGTCTTCCGCCGTCCTCTGAAGTTTGCTCAATTTCATGCTCATTGCATCTATGACACTGTCTAACCATCTCATCCTTTGCCGTCCCCGTCTTCTTTGACCTTCAATCTTTCCCAGCATCAGGGTCTTCTCCAGTGAGTGCTCCCTTCTCATTTGGTGGCCAAAGTATTTGAGCTTCAGTTTCATTATCTGTCCTCTCAGGGAACAGTTTTAGGATTGACTGATTTGATCTCCTTGCAGTCCAAGGGACTCTCAAGAGTCTTCTCATTGCTACCATCTCAAAACTCATGACACCCTTTTCAAATAGCTCACGAGCCTGTGGGAGAGGGGCAGGGAAGGGTCAAACGTCAAACCATTTGAAAGACTGGCATCTGTGTCCACACAGCCAAATACAGGGCAGGTACGGGACTGAACACATCGGAAGAAAGCGTGGCCGAGCAGTAACTGGATCTTGAAACAGGCGGCTCACGGGCATGCCCAGGAACAGAAAGCCGCTGCCCAAAGCGGCAAGATTCCAGTCTACTAGCACCTTTAAAACCAGCAAGACTTCCAGGGTAGAAGCTTTTGAGAGTCAAAGCTCTGGTAAAGATCAGGCAAAGGAAGCCTGAACTCTTGAAAGTTCACACCCTGGAAATCTCATTGGTCTTTCAAGGGCTTTACTTCTGTGGGCCAAAGAGTGATTAACACTTGGAATTCACTGCCACAGGAGATGGTGACGGCTACAAGCATGGACGGCTTCAAAAGGGAATTAGATAGGCATATAGCATTCGAAAGTAGGGGTATCTGAATCTAACCTATAGTAGCTTACGCTCCTTAGACCTGGTAATTTAAATAATCAGAACAATGCTCCCAGTTGTTTATGGAACAAAGTTTAAAACCAGTAAACTAGACTTAACTCTAGATAATTTTATTTCTTTTAGTTCTGTTGTACTGTTTGTGTATACTTCTTTTTGAGTTATTTCAATTACATTATGTTCTGAGAGTGTGTTATACTTATTTCAAAGTAGTGTACTTAATTACAATACTTTGCTTATGTATTATACAGAAATACTTAAAAGTGTTAGATATCCTATTTGATTATGATAAGTTTGATCCCTCTGTAACTGTTTAACACTGTTTAATGCTTTTTAAATAATAAAATATTAAAAAAGAAAGAAAGTAGGGTATCTTGTTTTGAGCTCCTCCCATTAATGTCTTTGTCTCTGTTCGTACGTTTGTTTATTTTGTTTGATTTATGACTCACCCTCCCCTGCTACCTCAGGGCGAGTTACAACATATTATAATGACAAGCATAATTTAATATTAAAATAATTCTTCAAACCAGTTTTATTATGACTATGAGTAATCATAACAGTTAAAAAGACAGAAGAGGAGAAGAGACTGGATTTATACCCAGCCCTTCACTACCCAAAGAGTCTCAGAGCGGCTTACAATCTCCTTTCCCTTCCCCTCCCCACAACAGACACCCTGTGAGGTAGGCAGGGCTGAGA
>NW_015164692.1:626595-627538 GCF_001447785.1 Gekko japonicus
AGCAGGAACTCCTTTGCATATTAGGCGACACACCCCTAATGTAGCCAATCCTCGAAGAGCTTACAGTAGCCCCTGTAAGAAGAGCTCTGTAAGCTCTTGGAGGATTGGCTACATTAGGGGTGTGTCGCCTAATATGCAAAGGAGTTCCTGCTACAAAAAGAGCCATATTTAAACTGGGGAGGGGTGGGAGAGAGATGCAACAGAAGGGCCAGACAGATGGAGTTGTCGTTCTCAGCCATCAGAAGCTCTGGCCATAGGCCTGTTGGAACAGCTCTGTTTTGCACGCCTTCTGGAACTGTAGCAGGTCCTGCAGGGCCCGAATCTCAGCTGAAGAGCGTTCCACCAGGGCGGGGCCAGGGCTGAAAAGGCTCTGTTTCTGGTCGTAGTTAGTTGAATGCTTCTCAGTCCAGGAATCGTCACTTTGTCTAGTGGGCGTGATACTCTTGGGTGGGTGGGGGGATTTGCCAGCTAACCTGTCCCTGTCCAGGAAGCTGCCGGTCCTATTTTGAGACCCGCGGGCGAAGGAGAACCACACACACTCTACCCACCTTGATGAACTGGGCGTAAGACTCCTCCCCAGGTACCGGAGGATTGACGACAACGTCCATGGCGGCTTGCCCCGAGACGGGTGGGCACAGCCGGACCGACAGGAGCTTGACGAGTTGCCCTTTGATCTCCGGGTGCAAATTAATCACCTCCATGTACCCTCCTCTGTAGCCACACCTGAGAGCAACGTGGTGGCAGGGAACAGAAGAGAGGAGAGAACTGAGCCACCGGGAGACCAACAGCCAAAGTGCACCATTACAGAGAGAGGAGACTGTACTCTTTCCTGTACTCCGTGAAAGAGAAACAGCAACGATAAACTGGAATAGCAATGAGAACTCTACCGACATGGGAAGGTTTGCATTCTATAGACAAGCAGAGGTGTTTCCCCCCCCCCCCG
>NW_015164692.1:627552-636372 GCF_001447785.1 Gekko japonicus
GGAATGCACAGGAACGGAGTTCCGGCTGGCTCCCGAGTTGGCCACGCCCAGCAGGAACTCATTAGCATAATAGGCCACACCCAACAGCAGAAACTCATTAGGATTGGCTACATTAGGGGTGTGTGGCCTAACATGCAAAGGAGTCCCTGCTACAAAAAAAGGCCCTGGGTTTTGACAACAAACAAGGTAAACAGAATAAGAAGGGAAAGGTGGGTGTGGCTGGATGACCACACTTCTGGTGACGTGGGGGTGTGGCCTAATATGCTAATGTGCTGTGCTGTCAGGGGTGTGGCCTACTATGCTAATGAGTTTCTGCTGTTGGGTGTGGCCTGTTATGCTAATGAGTTCCTGCTGGGCTTTTTCTACAAAAAAAGGCCCCCCCCATTTAAAGTTACATGACAAGTGGAGCTCAGTGACTTGCTTACACTAGGCTGCAATCCCAGGACAAAACTACACATTATGATTTTTGGGGGGGTATTTGTGTGTGTGTGTGTGTGTGTATGTATGCACGTGCCCGGAAGTCACGGTGACTTCTGGAGACCCCGAGTGGGGTTTGGATGTTTCAGAGAGGTGGCTTGATCGCCTGCCTCTGCAACCCAAGCCCTGGTAATCCTTGGAGGTCTCCCTTCCAAGTACTTGCCCTACTTAGCTTCTGAGATCTGATGCGATCAGGCTTGCCTGGATTACCCAGGTCAGGACCAGTGTTCCCTCTAAGCTGAGTTAGTGTGAGCTAGCTCACAGTTTTTTCGAGCCTCCAGTTCACACCTTTTTGTCTCAGCTCAGAAAGGGATGGCTCCAGAGCAAACTAATTTATGCAGTAGGCAAATCGCTCGCTCACGACTTTAATGCCAGTAGCTCACAAAGTAGAATTCGTGCTCACAAGACTCCACAGCTTAGAGGGAACATTGGTCAGGACATGATTCTTAAATAGGCAGTGTCTAGGAAGCTTCCCTTGATCTGACTGCCACATGTCAAGTGTGAGGAAAACCCATTTCCAAAGCACGCGGGACCCGATTTGGATCGAGACCGCAGCGAGTGGTAGCTGTGGGGGCAGGAAACGCGCTTCAGCCGCTAATTCCCCAGACCTGAAATGGTTCCGGGGAGGCACGGTTTGCTCTGCAAAGGGGACCGAACGTGTGCTGATGGGCCCTACCGTTGGGCCTCATGGCCCTTCCACTGAAAGGTAAAGCTAAAGGTTCCCTTGCTCGAAAGTCAGTTGAGTCCGACTCTAGGGTTGCGGTGCTCATCTCCATTTCAAAGCCGAAGAGCCAGCGCTGTCCAAAGGCGTTTCCGTGGTCATGTGGCCGGCATGACTAAACACCAAGGCGCAAGGAACGCTGTTACCTTCCCACCGAAGTGGTCCCTATTTATCTACTTGCAATTTCTTGCTTTCGAACTGCTAGGCTGGCAGGAGCTGGAACTAGAGACGGGAGCTCACTCCGTCATGCGGCACACTCGAACGGCTGAACTACCGACCTTCCACAGCCTGCAGTTCAGCCTCTTAACCACTTGAGCCACCACAGCTCCTTCTTCCACTGAACTGCAGTCCAAAATACAGTGGGGAGGAAAAAAGGGGAAAGACGGTGACAGGCACTTACTCGCCCATGTACCCCTTGGAGGTGGAATGAAAGGAAGCCAGTTCCACGTTGTTGTAGTAATCCGGGCCCATCTCATAAAGTACCTTTTTAAAAGATCTAAACCGACAGCTCTCCGAGTAAACGTTATCTTGATAGACCTGCACCATTAGAAGGGGGGGGGGTGGAGAGAGAAGACACCATTAAATGAGCTCTTGGCTTGATTAGGAACAATCAAAAAGCACTTTGACAAGTTGGGTCGCCAGGTTTGAGCGTCGCACTGGTGGGGGAGGGACTTCCCGGGAGTCGGGAGGGGCACTGTGACGTGCCTGCGTAAACAGAAAGGGGCGTGGCCACGTCAGGGACATCGGGGGAGCAATGCTCTGGTCGTTGGGCAAAACTCTATGATAAAATTTGCTTCAAATCAGAGTTTTGCCCCAAAATTAGAGCATCCCCCCCCCACGTCCCTACCAAGGTTGCCACTAAAATTTTATTTTCCATTTCCCTGACTTTCCCTGACCAACATTTGTCAATTTCCCTGACCACCATTCAAATATAACCACAAGTTAAAGAATGAATAGGTCGTGTTGCATTAATGCAAGGCTTAATGAAATGTTCCACTCTACAACTACACAAGTCTCAACTGCAAAAATATTTGTCAAAGGGAGAGATTTAATATCAGCTTCTTTCAACATTCACTGCAGCAACCTCTGTTTTGCAACTGCACCCAAAATTACACCAAGATACAAACTTCAATTCAAGTAAGCTCTGAATGCTAACAAATGACAGAACATTTTTGTTACCTTTTTAAAGGTACACTAAACATTATATAAACATTGGGCTCTTTTTGTAGCAGATACTAATTTGCATATTAAGCGACACACCCCTAATGTAGCCAATCCTCCAAGAGCTTACAGTAGCTCCTGTAAGAAGAGCTCTGTAAGCTTTTGGAGGATTGGCTACATTAGGGGTGTGTGGCCTAATATGCAAAGGAGTTCCTGCTACAAAAAGAGCCCTAAAATGGTTTCTCTGAAGCCACATTACAAAACTTATAGTTTTGAAACTGCAGTAATAATCAAGTTAGAAATTAGAATACAAGTAATCTGTTCTTAAGGAATGAAGATTTAAGTTATAAAACTATCACTTCTACAGTTTTCTCTTTTTATTTTGTAACTCTTTTCGTTTCTCATCAATTGTTTCCTCTTCGATTTGCCACAAGAAGAGATTATGCTCTTGCAGCAGTAGGTCAAAAATCCACTGCTTGAATATATTTTAATCACAATTTCCCTGACTTTCCCAAAAGTGGCAACCTTGCCTACGTCACTCCCAGTTTTCATAGGCACATCATGATGATTTCCGGGTTCCTGCCGGTAAGAGGGGGGGGGATTGGGGGGGGGATAGGAGTGCCTGAAACCAGGGGACCCCCACCTGCACCGGGGGGTCTGGCAACCCTAGCTGGGGGTTCTAACAGGGTATTATTACCTCGTCGGCCAGAAGAAAGAGCTTCTCTTCCCAAGCAAAGTGTATCATGTCTTCAATGCACTTTCTGCTTTGAACCTGACCTGAATATAGGAGCGAACATGAAGAGTTCTAATAAGTTATGATCTGCAGAAGATACAGTGGTGATTTTTCTGCCCAACCCCCCCCCACACACACCCTGCTCCCTTTCAATAGGCTTATGACTCCAGAAGGAACATTCATACACACGCATCCTCCCTTAAATGACGAAGTAGGCAAACTCTAATGAAGTAAAAGCAGTAAAGGAGCTACAAGAAGCAGAGAGACTGTGGCTCAGTGGTAGAGCATCTGCTTGGCATGCAGAAGGTCCCAGGTTCAATTCCCGGCATCCCCAGTTAAAAGGATCAGGTGGTAGGTGAGGACGGAGCAAGGGTCATTTCCTGCGGGAGCGCACAGGAGCGGAGCTCTGGCAGTAAGGAGCCCAGGGAGCGGGCACATGCAACAAGCCCCATACCCTGCTCCCAGCAGCCCTCAGTCGGACCACGAGGAGCAAGAAGCAGCCAGGTAAGTTGCAGAGCCCCCCCAGCTCGCCTTCAGGTACAAGCTCTCCCTCCTCTGTGAGGGCAGATCTGCGCGTCCCCCCCCCCATAGCTAGCAATCCAAAACCGTCCAGTGGCACCTTTACGACCAAGTTTTATTCAGGTACAAGCTCTTCCTCCTCTGTGAGGTCAGATCTGCATGTTCCCCCCCACCCCCCAATAGCTAGCAATCCAAAACAGTCCAGTGGAGCCTGAGCGGTGGGTGTTGCCTTCTGACACACTTCCGGTGATGTCAGAGGGTGTGACTTATGCAAATAAGTTATGCTAATGAGTTATGTTAATGAGCTCCTGCACCTCTTTTTCTACAAAATGACCCCTGGTGAGGAGAAAGACCACTGCGGCCCTGGAGAGCCACCGCCTGCCAGAGCAGACAGTCCTGACTTTGACGGACCAAGCATCTGATTCAGAACAAGGCAGCTTTGTGTGCATCCAGATGGGAAACGGCAGGGGATACAATGGCCCACTACATTGCCAAGAGGCAGAGAGCAAGCAAAGCGTGTGCACAAAGGTGCAGGTGAAGCAAAGCTAAAGACAACAACACACAAAAAGAAGCTTGGTCCACTTAGATGTTTTCAGAATCAGGAACTGATTCAACTTTGAAACCCAGCATCAAGGCGCTAGTCCTCACCAGGCGTTTTCAGTCCAGCACTCTTGGCTGCTCAAAGGTCTCTTGCGCTCTCAGATGTTTCCGCCCTTTCTCCCTTGCTGCCCATTATGGCTGGGATTGCCTCCCAGAATGCCAGCGTGAAGTCACTTCCTTCCAACCCCTTTCTCAAAGCCCGCCTTTTCCAGGAAGCCCTCGGCTCAACCTCTTTGCCCCCATCCCTCACTGAAACAAAGCCCAAGTTCATGTAAGAGAGGTGAACCTGAGTCCCTTTGCGTAATGTATCCAGTTCAGACCGCGTGGTCGACTTGGGCTCCACGCGGTCAGGCACAAATGTCGAGCTTCACTCAACAAGACTCTGAGGATCCTAACCCGCTCCAATCAGGAGGCTAGGTTCCCGGCCGAGAGCCTATGGGACTCTCGGCCACTGTAAATAACCTATTGGGAAGTGGGGGTGTGTTTTGGGTGGTGGTTTCTTGGGGGGAATATAAGCCGGCCTGCGAGCCAGCCAAGGTGTCTTGTCCCTGATCGAATAAAGTACGCTTTGCTGAAATCACTCTCCGTCTGCGTACTTTTCACTTTGCTTTCCTTATCCCACCCTCCACTGTCTCAAATCGGCTCCTCGGGGGAGTTGTATGCTCCTTGGGGCAGAGACCTACGTCCCGTAATCCATAAAATGCCATGCACACTGTTGGTGCTGGATAAATTAATAATAATGCCTGTAATATGCAGTCCAGCCCTCATTCTGAGCCCACCCTCCCAAAATGTAGAACAGTACAAGCGGAGACCAGCGTCTTGAACGATACACACAAAGCTTGCTTTGCTTAGTGCAGAGCGACAAAAGTTCTGCGGACCTGTGGGATTTCCTGGATTGATGATGCACAGGACTTTCGGATTGCAATAAGCTTTGGCCTCTTCCAGAGAGCGGCGGAGCTCATTCACGTCAAGGGCCCAGCAGTTCTCTTCATCCAGGTAATAGTTCACCTGAACGGCATCCAGCTCTGAAATGACTGCTGAATACAAGGGATACTGGGGGATCGGGATCATGACTCCGGTTCGGGATTTCCCTCCGCCCGAGACGAGGATCTTTAGAATAGTCTGGAAGAGAACAATAAAAGTTAATCAACAAAGACATCATGCAGCTGGTAATAATTAGCACCACTGCCAAGAAAGCAATGAGAGAACGACTGATAGGTCTCGTTCAGGAGGGCAGATGGACTAGAGCAGGGGTGTCAAACATGTGGCCCGGGGGCCGGATCAGGCCCCCGGAGGGCTTCTCTCAGGCACTCAGTGGAACTGGCTGTCTTCTGCTTCTTCTTCCAGTTCTGCTGCTGCTGCGTCATCGTAGGTTTGCAGCTTACAGATACACACCTGAACAGCAGACTCAAGATTGCAGCAGCACAGACATTTTGATGCAATAATTCAGAGCAAGAGGTGTCAGCGATCAGACACTGTTAAATAAACAAAACACTGCAAGAGTGCCAATGTTTTAAGCATGTTTTTATTTTAAGCTAAAAAAACAATCTTTGTGTTTGCGTCCTTTATAAAGTTTCTATCTCCGCTAACTGGCGTTACCTTTTATGACGCATGTGGCCCGGCCCAAGGAGCTCTCGTTTATGTCAGATCCGGCCCTCATAACAAATGAGTTCGACACCCCTGGACTAGAGGAACCATTTTTGTCGGGTTGTCACTTCTGCCCTGCCCTGGATGGCCCAGGCTAGCCTGATCTCGTCAGATCTTGGAAGCTAAGCAGGGTCGGCCCTGGTTAGGACTTGGATGGGAGACCACCAAGGAAGTCCAGGGTTGCTATGGAGATGCAGGCAGGCCATGGCAAACCACCACTGTTGACCGCTTGTCTTGAAAACTCTATGGTCTTGGGGTTACCTTAAGTCGGCTGCAACCTGAGGGCACCTTCCACCACCATCTTCAGCTTGCCCCCCCAAATAATCCCTCATTTCTCGGCCTGTGGTGTTTTTCTCCAGCAGGGCCTGTGTATTGAGCTTCTGCCCCATGATGCTTTGCAGACACTGCCTGGCCGAACAGCAGAACAGCTGGAGAAACGGCTGCAGAAAACGCTCTTCCACTTTCGTAGGAATCGCCTGACCCTCAGCAGACAGCGTGCTGAAATGTCCATGGTACCCAAACCCAGGACTCCTCTCTGACTGCGGCTGACAGCTGTGAACCAGTCTGATTTATTAAGGCCTTTTGTCATGAATGAAGCAATTCCAATTTCATCAGCGGGAAAGGGATGAGTAGAGCGCCAAGCCGCATTTTCTGGCGAGGTTTCCCATAAGCGGCTCATTGTGTTGGCGCACCGGCCTCTGGACGGCTGCCAACGCAAACGGCAAGAAAGCCAGATGGAGCAATCAAGACGCAGGCCCGAGAGTGTTGCAATACCGGACGGTGCCAGCGGGTGGCAGTTTAACATTTTGCAAGTCAGCGAAGCTCTCTCTGGCTGGATAAAAGGGAAGATTATGCGCACTTAGCGCAAAAAAGCTAGACAAATATTGACAGAGCCGGGCTGAAGCAACGGCAGGGCACAAGGTATGCCAAAGCACAGATGAGCTTTCGGCTCAAGGTCGCCCAAATCATTTCCGTGCGCTATTGCACCCACTTGGTTACCTAACGCAAATGGGAGGAAAGGGGGCGGCAAGAGGCGGAGGATTTTAAACCAGGTTTACATAAAATTACATTGATTCAGGCGGGTGGCCCTGTTGGTCTGAAGCAGGAGAACAAAGTTTGAGTCAAGGGGCACCTTGAAGACCAACAAAGTTTTATTCAAGCTTATCTTTCATGTGCTTGCACACTTCTTCACGCACACCAAAGCTTACACTTTGAATAAAACTTTGTTGGTCTTAAAGGAGCCCCTGGGCTCATAAAATTACACAATAAAGGTGTTTAGCTCTCTAGGTATTCTTAAAGAGGTTCTTTCCTTTGGGTGTGTGTGTGTGTGTTTAGAATGTCCTTTAGATGCTGTCATGAACACATGAAGCTGCCTTCTACTGAATCAGACCCTTGGTCCATCAAGGTCAGTATTGTCTACTCAGACTGGCAGCAGCTCTCCAGGGTCTCAGGTTGAGGTCTTTCACTTCGCCTCCTACTTGATCCTTTTAACCGCAGATGCCGGGGATTGAACCTGGGACCTTCTGCATGCCAAGCAGATGCTCTGTCACTGAGCCACAGCCCCTCCTCTACACATGAAACTGCCTTCTACTGAATCAGACCCTTTGTCCATCAAAGTCCGTATTGCCTACTCAGACTGGCAGCAGCTCTCCAGGGTCTTAGGCTGAGGTCTTTCACTTCGCCTCCTACTTGATCCTTTTAACCGCAGATGCCGGGGATTGAACCTGGGACCTTCTGCATGCCAAGCAGATGCTCTGTCACTGAGCCACAGCCCCTCCTCTACACATGAAACTGCCTTCTACTGAATCAGACCCTTTGTCCATCAATTTCATGTGCTTGCACACTTCTTCACGCACACCAAAGCTTACACTTTGAATAAAACTTTGTTGGTCTTAAAGGAGCCCCTGGGCTTATAAAATTACACAATAAAGGTGTTTAGCTCTCTAGGTATTCTTAAAGAGGTTCTTTCCTTTGGTGTGTGTGTGTGTGTTTAGAATGTCCTTTAGATGCTGTCATGAACACATGAAGCTGCCTTCTACTGAATCAGACCATTTGTCCATCAAGGTCGGTATTGCCTACTCAGACTGGCAGCAGCTCTCCAGGGTCTCAGGCTGAGGTCTTTCACTTCGCCTCCTACTTGATCCTTTTAACCGGTGATGCCGGGGATTGAACCTGGGACCTTCTGCATGCCAAGCAGATGCTCTGTCACTGAGCCACAGCCCCTCCTAAACACAGGAAGCTGCCTTATACTGAATCAGACCCTTGGTCCATCAAGGTCGGTATTGTCTACTCAGACTGGCAGCAGCTCTCCAGGGTCTCAGGCAGAGGTCTTTCACATCACCTACTGCCAGAACCTTTTTAAACTGGAGGTGCCGGGGATGGAACCCGGGACCTTCTGCTTGCCAAGCAGATGATCTACCACTGAGCCACACCCCTTCCCCATGATCGTGGATTGCATGAAACTCAAAGAACATGCTCTAGAATCTGGGAGGAATGGAATGCTGTCAGTGGTCAAGAGGCCCAGTTTCCGTGTCCTGCTAAGATTACTTAGGCGCACAGCACTACCAAGGTTCATACTTTTCCAGTAGTGGTCCTAGTGCAGTGCATATGGGGCACGTGTACCCACACACACACACACCCTTTGGTCCAGCTGGCACTCGGCTAGGCACATCAGTAGTATCTCAATTAAGACTCTAATTCCTCAATTAAGACTCTCCAAGTCTGGATTCCTCACTTCATCCTCCACGATTCTCCTGGAAACCTTCAAACCAGGGGTCATTTCCTGCAGGAGCGCACAGGAGCGAAGCTCCGGCAGTAAGGAGACCAGGGGGCGGGCACAGGTAACAAGCCCTACTCCCTGTTCCCAGCAGCCCCGGGCCACAAAGAGCAAGAAGCAGTCAGGTTAGTTGCAGAGCCCCCCCCCCCCCCGATAGCAATCCAAAACAGTCCAGTGTCACCTTTA
>NW_015164692.1:636447-642519 GCF_001447785.1 Gekko japonicus
AGCTAGCAATCCAAAACAGTCCATTGGCACCTGAGAGGTGGATGTTGCCTTCTGACACATTTCCAGTGATGTCAGGGGGTGTGGCATATGCAAATAAGTTATGCTAATATGCTCCTGCACCTCTTTTCCTACGAAATGACCCCTGCTTCAAACAAACTTTCAAACTGTGCTGTCTGAAGAACTCCTGCAAACCTGAAGCGGTGAGCCGTGACTCACGAAAGCTCCTCCCCTGCCACGAAATTTGTTAGTCTTTAAGGTGCTACCGGACTCCGGCTCTTTTCCGCTGCTGCAGACAGACTAACGCATCTCAATCTTTTCTGCAAATTAAATACGTTTGTGCACATGTGTTAACTCTACTCCACCCATTTGGAGCACAGGATTTTTGAAACCGCCGAATATACGCAGCTCGGAATCCCAGATGCACGGCGACCCCTTGCTGTCTGCAACCGCACATCAGAAAGAAGGGGCAAACCTACCACAATGCCGTCACTGGCTCCCGTCGTCAGGTATATGTTATCTGGATCGGCAGGCACCCCTCCGTCGCGTCGTTCGATGTAAGCCGCAACATCCTCTCTGATACAGTTGACGCCTTGGCTGGCGCTGTAAGAACCTGCCAGGGAAAGGGGAGCCCCGTCAGATGCAAGAGGAAATGTCACAGCAGTAATACGCTGGCCATTGAGGCCCCAGTAGCTGGCGTTGCATTGTAATTAAGGGCACGAGCAGTGATGTCAACGGTTCCCGCGTCACCCCTGCCAAGTGCCGACTCTCAGTGCAACGATGTCAATGGGCTTGGGAGGGTGTAACTCTGTTCAGGATGGTCCTGTCAGAGCCCAAAGAGTCAGGGAGCCTTGGTAGGAAGTCGGGGGGCCAGGCCCCAGGTGGCCCCACTGTAGCTATGGGCGTGGGCCTTGGGCACGCCACTCTGTCTCTCAGCCTCCGGCCTCCAATTTGGTGTGGTGGTTAAGTGTGCGGACTCTAATCTGGGAGAACCAGGTTTGATTCCCCACTCCTCCACTTGTACCTGCCGATGTGACCTTGGGTCAGTCACAAGCTCTGGCACAGCTGTCCTTGAAAAAGAGCCGTTTCTGTCAGAGCTCTCTCAGCCCCACCCACCTCACAGGGTGTCTGTTGTGGGGAGGGGAAGGGAAAGGAGTTTGTAAGCCGCTCTGAGACTCCAAGTGAAGGGTGGGGTATAAATCCAATCTCTTCTTCTCTTCTCCATTCACAGGGATAAGAATATTTCGGCCGCCTCACATGGTACGTGAACCGCTTTGACTGTTGAAAGCATTTTACAAATGCTTACACTTATTATTTCCAAGTTTCCTTACATTTATATAAAAGGCAGCGTCCAACAGATATTCCTGTATTTGCAGGAAAGATATTTCCTTATTACCGAGTATCTGGCCAAGGGAGCTTTGACTCTCCTCGATCTCTTAAGGTGCTACTGGACTCGAATCCGGATTTCTTAAGGTGCTACTGGACTCCAATCCAGGGATAAGAATATTTCGGCCGCCTCACTGCGCTGTGGTACGGATTATGGTACGTGAACCGCTTTGACTGTTGAAAGCATTTTACAAATGCTTACACTTATTATTTCCAAGTTTCCTTACATTTATATAAAAGGCAGCGTCCAACAGATATTCCTGTATTTGCAGGAAAGATATTTCCTTATTACCGAGTATCTGGCCAAGGGAGCTTTGACTCTCCTCGATCTCTTAAGGTGCTACTGGACTCGAATCCGGATTTCTTAAGGTGCTACTGGACTCCAATCCAGGGATAAGAATATTTCGGCCGCCTCACTGCGCTGTGGTACGGATTATGGTACGTGAACCGCTTTGACTGTTGAAAGCATTTTACAAATGCTTACACTTATTATTTCCAAGTTTCCTTACATTTATATAAAAGGCAGCGTCCAACAGATATTCCTGTATTTGCAGGAAAGATATTTCCTTATTACCGAGTATCTGGCCAAGGGAGCTTTGACTCTCCTCGATCTCTTAAGGTGCTACTGGACTCGAATCCGGATTTCTTAAGGTGCTACTGGACTCCAATCCAGGGATAAGAATATTTCGGCCGCCTCACTGCGCTGTGGTACGGATTATGGTACGTGAACCGCTTTGACTGTTGAAAGCATTTTACAAATGCTTACACTTATTATTTCCAAGTTTCCTTACATTTATATAAAAGGCAGCGTCCAACAGATATTCCTGTATTTGCAGGAAAGATATTTCCTTATTACCGAGTATCTGGCCAAGGGAGCTTTGACTCTCCTCGATCTCTTAAGGTGCTACTGGACTCGAATCCGGATTTCTTAAGGTGCTACTGGACTCCAATCCAGGGATAAGAATATTTCGGCCGCCTCACTGCGCTGTGGTACGGATTATGGTACGTGAACCGCTTTGACTGTTGAAAGCATTTTACAAATGCTTACACTTATTATTTCCAAGTTTCCTTACATTTATATAAAAGGCAGCGTCCAACAGATATTCCTGTATTTGCAGGAAAGATATTTCCTTATTCGAATCCGACTCTAGGGTTGCGGTGCTCGTCTCCGTTTCAAAGCCGAAGAGCCAGCGCTGTCCGAAGACGTTTCTGTGGTCATGTGGCCAGCATGACTAAACACCAAGGCGCACGGAACGCTGTTACCTTCCCACCGAAGTGGTCCCTATTTATCTACTTGCAATTTCTTGCTTTCGAACTGCTAGGTTGGCAGGAGCTGGAACTAGAGACGGGAGCTCACTCCGTCATGCGGCACACTCGGGTCTCGAACCGCTGAACTACCGACCTTCCACAGCCTGCAGTTCAGCGTCTTAACCACTTGAGCCACCACAGCTCCTTTAACATGTGTACACCTTAATAAATATTTGTACTTTTATATATATGGTTTAGCTTAGCCCTTTTTGGTTCGTAGTGCAATCCTAAACACACCTGACGCTGCTTACTCTTTCTGCAAATGCATTTCGCCCATCTTCCTGGCACACCTGCAAATTAGGATTTCCAAAATGTTACCTCTACAGAAGGGAAAGTTTACTGTCAGGTCAATCATCTCATGTACACTGGAGGGATTCAGATCAGATCTGGTGCCGATTTTCCATCCGGCAGCCTACTGAAAGCCCGGGGGCAGATGGCGATGAATTTGCGGCCGTTTTTGCTTTGCCCGGCTGCATCAGCCTTGCGGTGGCTCCTTGAAATCCCATTCGGCCTCAGAGAAAAGGCCTGCCTTTCGCAGGGGATGGAACGGCGGTCGTGGACGATACCCGTGACTGCCACAGCAGCTTGCAGTCAACGCGGCAGAGGCGCAGCGTTTACGTGCAATGGCAGGCCTCTCTCGCAGAGGCTCACGCCGATTTGTTTTGGACAAAAGATAAAGCAGTATTGACAGGCGACACACAGATGACCAAGCGCACGCACCACGTTTCCTTATACTGCCAGTTAAACCAGTTCATAAACTGAATCAATATTGGGCATACCTTCACAACCTGGGGAATTGCTCTGCAGGTGTGAGCAGGATGTCGGAGAGCTCAACTCTAAAACAGAAGGTCGGGCAGCTAGGTGTGCCATATGGCTTCTTTGCAGGAGACCAACCCAAGCATTCATCAACTGGCTGGGCATTATTTCAGAAAGGTAAGGGTAAGGTAAAGGTCTCCCTTGCTCGAAAGCCAGTCGAGTCCGACTCTAGGGTTGCGGTGCTCATCTCCATTTCCAAGCCGAAGAGCCAGCGCTGTCCGAAGACGTTTCCGTGGTCATGTGGCCGGCATGACTCAACACCAAGGCGCACGGAATGCTGTTACCTTCCCACCGAAGTGGTACCTATTTATCTACTTGCAATGTCTTGCTTTCGAACTGCTAGGTTGGCAGGAGCTGGAACTAGAGACGGGAGCTCACTCCGTCATGCAGCAACCCGGGTCTCGAACTGCTGAACTACCGACCTTCCACAGCCTGCAGTTCAGCATCTTAACCACTTGAGCCACCGCAGCTCCAGTATCCGGGGTACCGAATCCCCACTCCACCAAGGGAGCTTGCTGGGGTGACCTTGGGCTAGGTTGGCAGGAGCTATTTCAGAAAACTTAGAGCTATATTGGTCCGTGCAAAATCCAAAAGCCAAGAACGAAATCTGCGTACTGTGTTTTTTATTAAGGCAACAGACACAGTGCCCTGACCTGGATAGCCCAGGCTTGCCCGATCTCATCTTATCTTGGAAGCTAAGCACAGTCGGCCCTGGCTAGTATTTGGATAAGAACATAAGAGAAGCCAAGGTTGGATCAGGCCACTGGCCCATCCAGTCCAACACTCTGTCACACAGTGGCCAAAAATACCAGGTGCCATCAGGAGGTCCACCGGTGGGGCCAGGACACTAGAAGACCTCCCACTACCAAGCAATACCAGGGTTTTGATGCAGAGGCGGGCAATGGCAAACCACCTCTGAACATCTCTTCTCCTGAAAACCCTACGAGGTCGCCATTAGTCAGCTGTGGCTTGATGGCAAAAAACAAGCAAATGGGCACAAATACACTGTACAGACTTTGAAGTTCACCAGAGTCCTTCGTCAGCCTAATGAAGAGCTCTGGTGAGTTTGACAAATGGGCATAATACACTGTACAGACTTCAAGTTCACCAGAGTCCTCCGTCAGCCTAATGAAGAGCTCTGGTGAGTTTGAAATCTTGCACAGGGTCCATTTGGTTGGTTGTAATAAAAGGTACTGCTTGGATTTCGTTCTTGCTTTGGGATACTCTTTCAGTCCTGGCTTCAATGTTAAGCAACCAAGAAATCGTCAATGTAAATTTCCCCCAGTGTATTTCAGTAAACAGTGACTGCTTCTCCTCCTCCCTCCCAGGCAGAGATAGTAATCGGGGTAGTAGGTTCTACAAGCTCTCAGCCGTACAAATATTCACTGCTTCTTGGAGAACGGATTCCTCGGATTCTGGTCCTCAGGACCCAACATGTCTGTGTTATCTATCTGAAGGAGTTTTACGTACTTCACCGGCAGTTTTTATGCAGAAAAATCAAGACAAGTATTCATTATCCAGCAAGAGGAGTATTTTACCCACGCAGAGATAGTAAACGGGTAGTAGGTTCTCGTGATTTACGACAGGGGGGAAAACACACAAGCTCTCAGCCGTACAAACATTCACTGCTTCTTGGAGAACGAATTCCGCGGATTCGGGTCCTCAGGACCCAACATGTCTGTGTTATCTGTCTGAAGGAGTTTTACGTACTTCACCGGCAGTTTTTATGCAGAAAAATCAAGACTGAAACGTATTCATTATCCAGCAAGAGGAGTATTTTGGGTGCATCGCTCCCACACCCGGGCAATGGACCCAAAACTGCCGGGCTGTTTGAGCCCACTCTGTAACCTGTTGAAGCTAGAACAATAAAAACTTAGCACAGCAGTTTTTAAACTCGTGGACTGGATTCCTCAGTGGTTCAAGGAGCCCCACCTATTGGCTTGCAAGTGCCTAGAGGGCCACCATTTTCCCTTGATACTTTTCCAAATAGGGTTGTCAGCTTTCAGGTGGCGGGGGCCTGGAGACTGTCTGGAATTACAGCTGATCTCCGGACGACCACGGTCAGTTCCCCTCCCCTGGAGAAAACGGCTGGTTTGGAGGATGGACTCTATGGCATGATACCAGGGGTGCCCAAACTGCGGCTCGGGAACCACATGAGGCTCTTTCGTTGCAAGACTAGGTCTAATGGGTGTCCCGATGCTTTTCCAAATAGGGTTGTCAGCTTTAAGGTGGCGGGGGCCTGGAGATTGTCCGGAATGACAGCTGATCTCCGGATGACCACGGTCAGATCCCCTCCCCTGGAGAAAACGGCTGGTTTGGAGGATGGACTCTATGGCATGATACCAAGGGAGCCCAAACTGCAGCTCGGGAGCCACATGAGGTTCTTGCATTGCAAGACTAGGTCTAATGGGTGGAAATTACAAGGGAGTCGTTACTGGCTAAATATCAGGAGAAACTTCCTAACTGTAAGAGTGGTTGAGCAGTGGAACAGTCTGCCTTGGGAGGTGGTGGAGGCTCCTTCGCTGGACGCTTTCAAGCGGAGGCTGGGCAACCATCTTTCGGGTA
>NW_015164692.1:642538-658107 GCF_001447785.1 Gekko japonicus
CTTTCTCTAAGCCCCCCCCCCCCGGCCAGCCAACTTGGAGAAAGCATCTGTCTCTTTAAATATCATGATCAATACCCGTTTTTACCCTTTTTGTTTTTTAGTTCTGGCAGTCTTATTTAAGGTTAACGTCAATAAAAAGCAAACCTGCACATTTCCCAATAAAGATGTGTAATATTTGTTCATGTCTTGTGGCTCTCAGACATCTGATGCTACTTCTGTGTGGCTCTTACGTCAAGCAAGTTCGGCCACCCTGGCATTATACCCTGCTGAGGCCCCTCCCCTCCCCAAACCCCACCCGCCGCAGGCTCCCCCTCCCAAATTTCCAGGAATCTCCCAGCCTGATGTTGGCAACTTTACTCCATAGCCACAGGTTCCAGGGCAAGTTTCCAATTCTGTTCAGGTGTTCATCCCCTCCTCAGATGGCCAATGAGGAGTGTTCACAAAACCATCAGCCGGTACATTTGGCTTCCTCCCCAAGTCTTTGCCGGGGGATGCAGCATTTGGCATCTACTTGCTGTTCTGAGAGCGGCTGAATCTTTCCACACAGGGATTCCCTACCCTTGCACTGCTAGGGCTGCCAAGTGGGGGCGGGGGGGCAGGTAAACCCCCGCTTTGGAGGCCCAGCTGATCTCTGTCAGCTGGGGATCAGTGGTAAAAGCGGGGGATCCCCAGGCCCCACCTGGAGGCTGGAAACCCTAGAGATGCCTTCAGAGATGTGACCCCAAACTTGTTCCTCTCTACAGTGCACTTCCTGGCTTAGGTTAGGGACTTCCTGTCCCCCAATTCCCTGCAGCTCACAGCCTCAGTACTCCAGCAGTTATACCTCCGGCTTCCCCTCTCCCTGTCACATGCTTGCAATGGAGTAGGTCCCACACTGCTTCACAGTCGCATCACAGAACCACAGAGTTGGAAGGAGCCATACAGGCCATCTAGTCTAACCCCCCGCACAAATCACGATCAGCCTAGCGCATCCCTGATTCCACCGTTGCACAACTCTTTCAGTAAAAAAGTTTTTTCCTAATATCCAGCCAGTACCTTCCCGCCCTTAATTTAAACCAATTCTTGTGAGTCCTCTCCTCTGCTGCCAACAGGAACCGCTCCCTGCCCTCCTCTAAGTGACAGCCCTTCAAATACTTCAAGAGAGACCAATCATGTCCCCCTCAGCCTCCTCTTCTCTAGACTGAACATTCCCAAGTCCCTCAGCCTTTCCTCACTGGGCTTGGTCTCCAGGCCCCTGATCATCCTCGTCACTCTCCTCTGCACCCTCTCCGTTCTCTCCACATCCTTTTTGAAGTGAGGCCTCCAGAACTGCACACAAGACTCCAGGTGCAGCCTGACCAATGCAGTGTACAGCGGGACTATGACATCTTGCAGTCCTGGGTCTGGAAAAATTGACGACCAGGGGCCCAATGGATCTGATGAGACAGATTCCCTAAAGGTCAACACGAAGTTTGAGTTTTACCTTTAAGGCAATTCAAAAATGTCTGTGAAGGCCCGAAGCAGCACCTGATGACGGGGAGCACTGATTTTAAGTCTGCCTCTGACTTTTACAGGCCCTGCCGTGTGGCAAAACAGCGCTGATCCGACACACGCAGAAATTAGGAAATCTATCTTGTATTTTAATGATGCCCTAAGAAATGTCATATCGACTCTCTTTTCTTCCCTGACTGGAAAGGAAGTAATCGGAACAGTCACAGCCAGAAGTTGTAGGCGATACCCTACGGCAGAGGCACTATCTATAGCACAGTTCCGGAGGGTCGCTGGGTTCGTCTGCCATTAAAGAGCAAAATTCGAGTCCAGCAGCACCTTAAGAGACCAACAAATTTGGGCGGTTTGAGCTTTCAAGGGTCAAAGCTCCCTTCATCAAGTACCTATATCTACAGGCAGGGCTTTTTTGGTAGAAAAAGCCCAGTAGGAACTCATTAGCATAATAGGCCACACCAAACAGCAGAAACTCATTAGCACATTAGGCCACACCCCTGACAGCACAGCTCATTAGCACATTAGGCCACACCCACATGTTACCAGAAGTGTGGTTATCCAGCCACACCCACCTTTGGCTTGCTATTCTGTTTACCTTGTTTGTTGTCAAAACGGTCCAGGGCTTTTTTTGTAGGACGGACTCCTTTGCATGTTAGGCCACACACCCCTAATGTAGCCAATCCTAATGAGTTCCTGCTGTTGGGTGTGGCCTATTATGCTAATGAGTTCCTCCTGGGCGTGGCCAACTTGGGAGCCAGCCGGAACTCTGTTCCTGTGTGTTCCTGCCCAAAAATAGCCCTGTCTACAGCAAACAAATAAGCAAACACTGTGATATAATGACTAAGACATTCAGTCAATCTTTTCAAGGTAAACGTCATATTATATTATAGAGAAATCTTTACAGTATTACAAGGAAAACTCCATCATTCTCAATGAGCCCCTGGATATAGACTCATTTCATCCCAATCTTCCTCCGGAGTAATCCTATTATGTTCAAAGGCGTCAGCCTCTTAATGCAGCTCAGTGTTATGTTGGGAGCAGACCAGTGCTTAATTTCTTCTCTACTTTTGTCAAATTATCCTGGAAAAAACCCATGGCTATTTAAAATGATAAGCAACAAGAAGCTGAATTATTATTATTATTTTTTAGAATTGTTGAGAACTTACTCCTGGGTTCCATTTCAAGTGTTTATATTAGGAGCAAGCCCGTCTTGTCCTCTCTAACTAGGTGCTAAAGCCTTCGATTGTCCATTCAGCTTCATGTTGTTTTTCATTTTAAACAGAAGGAAGAAGAGGAGAATGGATTTATACCCTGCCCTTCACTCGGAGTCTCAGAGCCGCTTATAAACTCCGTTCCCTTCCCTCCCCACAACAGACACCCTGTGAGGTGGGTGGGACTGAGAGAGCTCTGACAGAAACTGCTCTCTTTCAAGAACAGCTCTTATCAGAACTATGGCTTGCCCCAGATCATCCAGCCAGGTGCAAGTGGAGGAGTGGGGAATCAAACCCGGTTCTCCCAGATTAGAGTCCGCACACTTAACCACGACACCAAACTGGCTCATCTGCAAACCAGATGAACACAATCTATTCTGTTAGGATGCCTCCTGCAATATGAAATGTATGGGCGACATTTGGAAGGCAGAGAACAAAAATGGTCAAGCACACAACTGGGGGAGGGAGAAGACACGGCCGCTATGAAAAGAAACCAAAAGGCTTCGTTCCCGGCTATCATTAAAACCCCACAGAAAACAGACGACGCGCTTAACAACCAATAAAAAGTCACGACAACAAAAGAAACGCAGTTGAAATTAATCCTGTTTGAAGATTACCTAAACTGTTCCCTCCACATCCTTGCAAGATCCGTCTTGCTCTGTTCTTTGAGTCCTCGGGGAAGCTCGGGCTGTCCAACAGGTTTGGGTATGTGCAAAGTGCAACCACCTACACGGCCCAGGGGGAAAAAACAACAACAACACACAAACGTTATTGCTATGGAGGATTAACAACACTGCTTTCAGTTTTCAGAACAAGGTTACAGTACTTAGCATTCCCCGTGCATATTAGGTTACGCCACATTCGCAGCTTTCTTCCATGACCCCAAACACCCAACATCTTTCAGATGATAACTGGCAGCAGAGGACAGGACTTGTAATAATGGGTTTAAATTACAGGCGGGAAGGCACCGGCCGGATATTAGGAAAAACTGTTTTACAGTCAGAGTTGTGCAACAGGGGAATTGGCTGCCTCGGGAGGGGCTGAGCTCCCCCTCACTGGCGGTCTTCAAGCAGCGGCCGGACAAACACTTGTCAGGGATGCTCTAGGCCAGGGGTGTCGAACTCATTTGTTATGAGAGCCGGATCTGACATAAATGAGACCTCCTTAGGCCGGGCCCAATGTTCCCTCTAAGCTGTGGAATCTTGTGAGCAAAAATTCTACTTTGTGAGCTACTGGCATTAAAGTTGTGAGTGAGCCATTTGGCTACTGCATAAATTAGTGTGCTCTGGAACCATCCTTCCTGAGCGAAGGCAAAAATGTGTGAGCTGGAGGCTAAAGAACTGTGAGCTAGCTCACACTAACTCAGCTTAGAGGGAACATGTGTATTATAGAATGTAATGCCAGGTAGCGGAGATATAAACGTTATAAAGGACACAAACACAAAGGTTTTTATATTTAAAATAAAAACATGCTTAAAACATCAGTTCTGTAAGCTGCAAACCTACTTTCGATTTCTTGACATTCACCACAGAAATCTCATGCTCGGAGTTCTGAGTCTAGGACCCAGGTTAGAACATGAAATGGCTGAGTGATTAAGAGAGTCTGGCGAAGCAAGCTAGGATGCAGCAGCAGCAGAACTGGAAGCAGGAGATGGCCAGTTCCACTGTGGGCCTGATGGAACCCCTCCAGGGGCCTAACCCTGCCCCTGGGCCGCAAGTTTGACACCCCTGCTCTAGGCTGATCCTGATTTGAGCAGGAGGTTGGACTAGATGGCCTGTATGACCCCTTCCAACTCTGTGGTTCTATGATCCTATGATCTGCCTTTGACCTCCAGGTTCGGTGTGATGTTTGAACTGAGCCGACTGCAACTGCTCTTGCATGACAAATAGAAGGGGTTTTTGCCCTCCCACCCCCATAGCAGTTCAAGGGTCATCCTACCTGACGAAGGAAGGTGATTGGCTGCTGTCCCATGGCATGCGCATCTCCAATGTTGGCTTTGATGACTTCAGTGAAGGGCTTTTTGATTCCCTGCAGGGAAAGAAAAACATGCAAGTCATGAATATTCACGGTCTAGAAAGAGAGGAAATTATGGAGGCCGCCTTGCTGGGACGCACCCTGCCGTCTGCAAGTCTCAGGTGGGTCCCATTGGTGGAGCTCCCCCCAAAAAAATCATCCGGGGGTTATCGGAGGTTGAAAAGAAAAAAAATGCCATTGTGCCACCTGTAAAATGGCACCAGCCCAGGAAGGACTGCCGACGTGTCAAGAAAGCAGAGTGGATCAATGTTTAGTTAGCCGCGCTGGCTTCTTAATCTGTGTGTCTGGAGCAAAGTAAACATTCACACCAACTGTTCAAACTGACCAGGCACTGGTCTCTTTCTACACATATGGCAGCAAAGGACAAAAGGCATGCCTTCAGTTGCCTTATGCGCTGCCATGTCCTAAGGCAGTGATGGCGAACCTTTTAGTGACAGCGTGCCCAAACTGCGACCCAAAACCCACTTATTTATCGCAAAGTGCCAACACGGCAATTTAACCTGAATACTGAGGTTTTACTTTAGAAAAAACAACTCATACATTAACTTAAGATGATCCAAACAAAGTAAGGAAAGCAATCCCAAATGCTTTCATTTACTTAAAATTATTTGGCAGAGAATTCGACACTTTAATGATGGTCTGGACCTGGCTGGGGCGATGGCACGCGTGCCCACAGAGAGGGCTCTGAGTGCCACCTCTGGCACCTGTGCCATAGGTTCGCCACCACTGTCCTAAGGGAAAATGGCGCACAGGCAGGAATTGGGGTGACCTGGATTCATCCCTGGTCAGCATCAAAGAAGAAGGGCCCCAACCTGGATAGCCCAGGCAAGTCCGATCTAATCAGATTTCAGAAGCTAAGCAGGGCCGACTCTGGCAAGTCCTTGGATGGGAGACCTCCTTGGAATACCAGAGGCGGGAGGCGGGGGCAGGCTTTCTTTCAGCCACCTCTCTGAATATCCTCCAGGCCCCCAAGTAGAGGTCAGTCACCAGAGGTCGCCATGACTTCCAAGTGTGCACACACACACGCACATATGCACATATGAAAAATCCAAAAAAATACCAAAGGGAAAAAAAAGAAGAAAGAAGAGTCTCAAAGCGGCTTACAATCACCATTCCCTTCCTCTGCCCACAGCAGTCCCCTTGTGAGCTGAGAGAGCTCGGAAAGAACTGTGACTGACCCAAGGCCACCCAGCAGGCTTCAGGTGGAGAAGTGGGGAATCAGAGCCCGCTCTCCAGATCGCAGTCCGCCACTGCTAACCAGAACACCACACTGGCTCTCCCAAGGGCAAGGCCTCATCTTGCAACCTAACCTATTTCACAGGTTTTTATGGAGACAATTTTTTTAAAAAAACAACCACCCACGATTCTACATATATCTCCTGAGCGTCTTAGGAATTCTTTTAAGGGTGGGATTCAGGCGCAATTAATTTTAAAAATACCTAATTGGACACTCCCATGCCCTGCAGGGAACCAGATGTACCAACAGCACCGTGCATTTTTGTTCTGGCCCCAACCTGTCAGGTGTTTATTATTGACAGGGGAGCCCTGTGGAGTGAAGCACGCCGCAAGTCTGGACTAGAAGCATCAGAAGCACTTTGCATCCCTGCAGTTGAAGTAATCAGAGTGTCTCTGAAATCAGGGGTCCCCACCCCTCTCCCCACCAGTGTTCCCTCTAAGCTGAGTTAGTGTGCGCTAGCTCACCGTTTTTTAGCCTCTGGCTCACACATTTTTGTCTCAGCTCGGGAAGGAAGGCTCCAGAGCCAACTAATTTATGCAGTCGCCAAATCGCTCGCTCACAACTTTAATGCCAGTAGCTCACAAAGGAGAATTTCTGCTCACAGGACTCCACAGCGTAGAGGGAGCATCGCTCCCAACACCTTTCCTAGTGCTCACCAAATGTTTAGAAAGTGGGCTGGGCCAAGTGGGGCTTTTGCCTAGCAAGGCTTCTGATAGGCCACTGGAGACTTGATTGGCTGTGCAGGTTTTTAAAAACATCACTGTGGCTGCAGCCGCTACCACAGCACCAGGATCTTCATGGTAAAACTGACAGTAGGCTGCAGCGGCCATTTTTTGCCGGCGTCCACCATGCTGTGTCAGAACTCCATCGGTGCCCATGGGCTCAGAAAGGTTGAGGGCATCTATCTTACATCTGTATAGGAATCTGCCTCATACCGAGTTGGAACATCAGTCCATCCAAGTCTGTTATTACCTGTTCTGACTGGCAGCAGCTCTCCATGGTCTTAGGGATAAGCCCCCGAGATCATGGAAGGAGAGAGGGTGTGGCTCAGCGGGAGAGCATCCGTTTTGCCTGCAGAAGGTCCCAGGTTCAATCCCCGGCAGCTCCAGTTAAAAGGATTGGGCAGCAGGTGACGTGAAAGACCTCTGCCTGAGACCCCAGAGAGCCACTTGCCAACCAGAGTAAACAATACTGACCATGATGGACCAGTGGTCTGGAGTAAACGATACAGACCTTGATGAACCAACGGTCTGATTCAGTGGAAGGCAGCTACACGTGAGAGTTCCATTCAGAGGTGGGGCTGTGGCTCAGTGATAGAGCAAGGTCCCAGGGTCAATCCCCGGCATCTCCAGTTAAAAGGACCAGGCAGCAGGTGACGTGAGAGACCTCTGCCTGTTTGTTGTCGAGGCACGTGGGGGGGGGGGGACATGCAGATCTATCCTCGCAGAGGAAGGAGAGCTTGAACCTGAATAAAACTTGGTCTTAAAGGTGCCACTGGACTGTTTTGGACTGGGGGGGCTCTGCAACCTACCTGGCTGTTTCTTGCTCTGACTGAGGGCTGCTGGGAGCAGGGGGTGGGGCTTGTTGCATGTGCCCACCCCCTGGGCTCTTTACTGCCGGAGCTGCGCTCCTGTGCGCTCCTGCAGGAAATGACCCCTAGGTCTGATTCAGTAGAAGGCAGCTACATGTGAGAGTTCCATTCAGAGGAGGGGCTGTGGCTCAATGGTAGAGCAACTGCTTGGCAGGCGGAAGGGTCCCAGGTTCAATCCCTGGCATCCCCAGTTAAAAGGACCAGGTAGCAAGTGATGTAAAAGACCTTTCCCTGAGACCCCGGAGAGCTGCTGCCGGTCTGAGCAGACAACACCGACCATGACAGAGCCAATGCTCTGACTCAAGAAGACAAGGCAGCTTGGTGTGTTCATGAAATGCCAGTTATTCAAGCCAGGCCCTGCTATATCCAAAGCTTGCCCTCCACCACGGGGCTTTATGAGCCAACCCCATAATGCTGCTCTTCAGAGAACCATCCGGCCCCCATACTTCTGACCACAGAAGTACATTTCATTCACCCATTCCCTTATATTTCATTCACCCAGACCAGGGGTCATTTCCTGCAGGAGCGCACAGGAGCGGAGCTCCAGCAGTAAAGAGCCCAGGGGGCGGCACATGCAACAAGCCCCACCCCCTGCTCCCAGCAGCCCTCAGTCAGAGCAAGAAGCAGCCAGGTAAGTTGCAGAGCCCCCCCCCAGGCCCCCAGTCCAAAACAGTATAGTGGCACCTTTAAGACCAAGTTTTATTCAGGTACAAGCTCTCCCTCCTCTGCGAGGGCAGATCTACAAGTGTCCCCCCCCAATAGCTAGCAATCCAAAACAGTCCAGTGGAGCCTGAGCGGTGGGTGATGTCAGGGGGTGTGACATATGCAAATGAGTTATGCTAATAGGTTATGCTAATGAGCTCCTGCACCTCTTTTTCTGCAAAATGACCCCTGACCCAGACTAAGCTCTAAAGTAGTCTCTGTATCTGTAGGAGAGGGAGAATCGATATTGACCAAGCTGCAACAGAACTTGAACCACAGAGAGGGACCGTCTCGCCATTCAAAATGTCGGAGACAACGCAAACAGAAGACAGAAAACACAGCCTTTTATGAGAGTACTGCTTTTGACATGTTGTCAAGCACGGTTTACCTGCACTGGTTGCCCTCACTCACCTGTTTATGACATAGAGCACTTTTGTGGCCCTGCACTCCTGAAATCTCAAGCTGTGCTTGGCGCAAAGAGGGCCACAGTGCCAAACATTAAAAACACACTCCAGAGGTACAGCGTGCCCCCTTAGCATGACAATTTACTGCGTTTGGAAGAGGGTTTGTTTGAACGGCACACGCAGTTACCTTTCCTGGCATTAGAGAGAGAAACGTTTCACGGGCACCGATTTGCAATCAAGCTCTTAAACGAAAAAACGTTCTGCAGAGGATAATGGTATGTTCAAAGACAGAAATTAATGTTTCATTCAGGACATGCCCAAATACGCAGCCCCCCAGAGGATGAATTTGTTTGCTTGTTCTCGGTTTCCCGTGAAGACCAGAATTAAAAGAATGTTCTTTTGTTTTGAAAGAAAATCTATCAGGCAGTTGCTGGATGGTCACGGCTGCCATGAATGTAAAATCTGGGATTCTCAAGACTCAGCAAAGGGAAATCGTGTTATTTCAGATAATGCAACTTAGGCCTCTTCCTTCCTGCCCCAATTAAAACACTGACAAAAGAAGAAGAGACTGGATTTATACCCCGCCCTTCACTACCCAAAGGAATCTCAGAACGGCTTACAATCTCCTTTCCCTTCCCTTCCCTGTGAGGTAGGTGGGGCTGAGAGAGCTCTGAGAGAACAGCTCTGAGAGAACTGTGACTGACCCAAGGTCACACCAGCAGCTGCACGTGGAGGAGTGGGGAATCAAACCCGGGTTCTCCCAGATTAGAGTCCGTGTTCCTAACCGCTACACCAAACTGGCTTCCTAGAAACTGTGAACTGGAACACCGTTCAGCGATATGATTTCAGAAACAAGGTCTTCCTCAACAAGATGAGTAGACAGGGGTTTAGTCAGAACTAAGCTTGTCAGCTCTGGATTGGGAAATGACTGGAGACTGCAGGTGAAGGCAGGGGAGGGCGTAGGGTTGCCAGTCCCCAGGTCCTGGTGGGGGTTCCCCTGGTTTTCAGGGCTTCTGCCCGCCACCGGGGGAAACCCCACGTCCAAACAGCAACATCACTGCACAACCTCCCCAAAGCAATGACATAATCATGTTGGGGACTTTGCACGGCGACACTCTGGTTCGAGGGCAAATCTCTATGGTTTGAAGCTGGTTTTACCATAGAGTTTTGCCCCAAAACCAGAGCATCCCTGTGCAACATCCCCGACATGATGATGTCACTTCTGGGTAACATCATTGCACCAGGGATGTCTCAGAACGCCCCCCAATCCCCCTGATGGCGCAACGAGGGGACCTGGTAACCAATGCCCCCCTCCAAGCTGTGGAGTCTTGTGAGCAAACATTCTACTTGGCGAGCTACTGGCATTAAAGTTATGAGCGAGCGATTTGGCTACTGCATAAATTAGGTTGCTCTGGAGCCATCCTTTCTGCGCTCAGACAAAAAACTGTGAGCTGGAGGCTAAAAAACTTTGAGCTAGCTCACACTAACTCAGCTTAGAGGGAACATTGCTGGTAACCCTAGGAGGGTGGGGTTTACAGAGTGAAGGGATTTTAGCAGGATGTAATGCCATAAAGTCCACCTTCCAAAGCAGCCATTTTCTCCAGGGGAACCGATCTGTCATATGGAGATCAGTTGTAATTGCAGAAGAAATTCAGAACCCCACCAAGAGAACATATGAACCTGCTTTACACTGAATCAGACCACTGGTTCATCAAGGTCAGTATTGTCTACGGAGACTCTCCAGGGTCTCAGGCAGACGTCCTTCACATCACCTACCCCCTGGTCCCTTTTTAACTGAAGATGCTGGGGATTGAATCTGGGACCTTCTGCAGGCCAAGCAGATGCTCTGCCACTGAGCCACAGCCCCTCCCAAGAGACTGGCAGTCCTAGTCAGAACTGGAGCTAGAAAGAAACGGGGCCACAAATTGCCAACTCAGGCTTTAAGGCTTTGTTTGTTTGGACGCCCCAAAGGATGGGTAACTTCTAGTGCAGGGGTGTCGAACTCATTTGTTAGGAGGGCTGGATTTGACCCGACTTTGTCGGGCCAGGCCATGTCTGTCATGAAATGTAATGCCAGGTAGCCTTCCAGAAAAATGGTTGTTCAAATAAAGTGCAAAAGAGGTCCATAATAATGATGGTTGTTGACGAAGTTTTCCGGAGTAGTTCTTCGTTTTGTGAAGACTTCATCCGAACAAGGACCATACATTTCAGAAGTGTGTCTCCTATCTGTTATCCAGCATTGAATGCAATTCTAAGAAATCACCTTTTCACCAGGAATTGTTCCTCATGGTACTATAAGTGATCAGCTCCGACGGGCAAAGTAGAAAATGCTAAAGCCTAAATGCTAAACCTTTTGCACTTTATTTGAACAACCATCATTATCATGGACCTCTTCTGCACTGTATTTGTAATTATATGAATGCTACAAATATTACATACATACATACATATTTGATTTCTATACCGCCCATGACCCCCAATGGGTCTCAGAGCAGTTTACACTGAACTACTTTCAGTAGTTTTTATTACCTGACTAGGGCCACAATTTCTAAGGGGGGGGGTTTGTCTAGCAGTACCCATTCGGCGTATCTCCTCCGGCAGTTTCTGACGTTGCTCCCGGCGTCTCGGGCAGGCTGGCGACCATCCCAGGCAGGCTCTGATGTTCCTCTTCCGGCGCGCTCTGCTTCAGACTGCAGCTTCCGGCTGTGCGTCCCATCAGGCTCCTGCCGTGCTGCGTCGTCTCGCAGTTGCGTCGCCCCGCCTCCGCCTCCACTGCTCTGGTCGTCGCCTCCTCGGAACGCCGGATGCCACCATGTTCTTTTTCGCTGCCGCTTTTCTCGCCGCCGCCGCCACACTCCTGGCACGGAACCAGGAGGTGGGTACCCCCTGCCACCTAGGGCAGGTACCCATTTGTCTATTTGTATTTTACTTTCGAGCCGCTGGGTTGGCGGGAGCTGGGACGGGGGCCGGGAGCTCACTCCGGCCACGGTGGGGATTCGAACAGCCATTATGGCTGTTCGCTACAGATGTTACTAGCAGGCGTTGTACTGCCTGCGCCACCGCTCCCTTTGTCATAATATTGTCATAATTATATTGTTTCTCTTGGAACTAGTAGCGCTTTTCCGACAGCTTTTTGTTCTGTTGCTTCGGTCATTTGGAGCTGTGACTCCTGTGGTTCAGAGGTAGCCTTCCAGGCCCACTGACTCCGATGGACTCAGAAGGGTGTCACTCTGTTAGCCGTACAATCCTAAGTACAGACTCCTGGGAATCAGCCCCTCTGAAGAAACCCCAGTAGGAGTCCAAGCAGACCTGTTCAGGATGGCCCTGTTGACCCCCTTTTATCAAACAGCCCCCCCAAGCCCACACAACTGCCCCGCTTATACAAAGCGCCCTTGCCTTTTCCACCAGGGCGACTTATGCATAATGCAAACTGACAGGTACGGCAGTCACGGGGGAAGGAAGACAAAACCGCCTCCTTATTGACCTTAGATGGCACAGGGACGCTTTGGTAAGTCCGGGGTGATGTAACTGCAGGAATTTCATAACTAAATCCAACCTGAGGCTACAAGATATCGAGTATACTGCAAATTACTGTAAATTTGGGGAAGGTGGGGTGGGGGGGTGGGGGGAGGAAGCATCCGGGAAAATAGAGTCTTGATTATGTGTTTTAGCCGCAATGTGGTTTTTACTTCTCGGATAACGCTTGGGGGGACGTCACCGAACGTTCTTGCTTCTATTAAGCGACCTCCGAAGGACTGGATAATTTGGAATAATTTGCAAGGGGAAGAAAGGCCTTGGGTATTTTAAGCTATCCAGGGCACTGCATTATTCTCGTAAAACCAACCGCTCCATCTTGAGTTATGGGAAAGCTGAGAGCAGGCAAGGTTCCATGGCCGACCGTCGTAACACACAACATTATGTCACCACTAAGATTGGAAGCAAACGTATAATTTGAAGAAAAATATCCAAGCAGACAATAGTGTCTTCTCCTTTCCTTGCAAAGAGGGAGAAGAGAATCTTTTTGAGGTGTCCAACCCACTAGAAACTGCTGCAGAGTCCCCTAGGTCTACTTGTCTCATGTGTTTCTTATTTCTGTCAAACATCTGGTCTATGAGACCCAGTGTCATCAAACTGCATTTTGACTTTTATTGGACAGCACAAAGGCTAGGAGGAAGAGGAGGAGGAGATTGGATTTATAGCCTGCTTTTCAGCACCCAAAGGAGTCTCAGAGCGGCTTAGAATCTCTTTTCCCTCCCCCTCCCCACAACAGACACCCTGTGAGGTAGGTGGGGCGGAGAGAGCTCTCTTGAGAACTTTTCATGAGAGAACAGCTCTGAAAGAACTTGTGACTGACCCAAGGTCACACCAGCAGATGCATGTGGAGCGGGGAATCTCTTAGCCACTGCTTGTCAGGCAAGGCGGGGTATAAATACAAATAATAAATAAATAAACATACCAAACTGGCTCTCAAAGGGCTAATATCCTTCCCGTGCATGAATTAGGAAGCGGGGGTAGAAGGATCCTGCCCGAGATCCAACATTCTCAAACTCTACTGAAAGGGAAGGGATGTCCCCAGGATCATAACACTGATAGCTGGAATGCCTTCCAAGAATTTGGGATCACTGCCTCTAGACTCTGCCCGTTTATGTGTACAATGGTCCTGGATTCTTGGTGGGGTTTGTTCTTGGTACCCTTCCCCGTCCACTCAAAAGACCACTTCAAAAAAGTCAACCACTAAGCATACCAGCTTTCACTGAAGAGAGACTCAAGCATGCCCAGATCTGCCCAGCGACGCCTCTTGAACACTGATGGTAGTTAATATTTACAAATCTGCAACAAGCACTATTTTCCCAACACCCAACAATGGATTCTGAGAAGACTGGTGAGACGCTAGAAAGTTTGCAGGCCTCCACACCTAGAAGCTCACCAAGTCAAACACAGCCTTCTGGGAGTTCAATAAACCTCCCCATTTCTGTTTGCCCAAGGGTTTGGACCATGCCTGTGGGACTCAGTGCTTTTTGTCCCCTTTGAGAATTTTGGTGAGGGTGAAGGAGGAAAGTGCCATCAAGGCACAGCTGACTTATGGCAACGCTGTAGGGTTTTCAAGGCAAGAGACGTCCGGGGCGGTTGGCCATTGCTTGCCTTCATGTCACAACCCTGGTATTCCTTGGAGGTCTCCCATCCAAATACTAGCCAGGGCCTTGCTTAGCTTCCAAGACCTGATGAGATTGGGCTAGTGTGGGCCATCCAGATCAAGGCAAGAACTCTACTCTGTATTATACACTGAACCAACAGCTGTCCCAATAGCTCAGTGGTAAGAAAGCCAATAAGAAGAGAAGAAGAGAGAAGAGATTGGATTTATACCCCGCCCTTCACTTGGAGTCTCAGAGCGGCTTACAAACTCCTTTCCCTTCCCCTCCCCACCACGGACACCCTGTGAGGTGGGTGGGGCTGAGAGAACTCTGACACAAACTGCTCTTTTTCAAGGACAGCTGTGCCAGAGCTTGTGACTGACCCAAGGTCACCCAGCCAGGTGCAAGTGGAGGAGTGGGGAATCAAACCCGGTTCTCCCAGATTAGAGTCCGCACACTTAACCACTACACCAAACTGGCTACACCAAACTGCAAACTGGCAAACAGGAAGTAGAGATTCAAGTTTTGGGTGACGAGACGTGCAATCGAGGCCGTTCAAATGTGCGCATTATTACAGCCTCCAAGCATATATTTGATAAACATTCGTGACAAATGTCTCTTCGGAATGTATATTGCTGACAACGTACATAGCTACCATTCCACATGGATAATTGCCAGCATATTCACCACTCAGCATGTGGACATTCTCTGCCTTGAGACTATGGACAGGAGTAGGCAATACTGTACTAGACAACTAATGGTCTGACTCTGTATAAAGCAATCGCAGATGCTCAGGCACAGCTCGACATACCACGTGGGGAAGAGCTGACCCCCGTTGGGCGCGGAGAATTAGTTGCTCAGGTGTCTTGCGATCCTGAGCCACCTCAATGAACTCTGGGAAACGCTATTCCAGACACTGCTCAAGTTGTTTTTGTTTAAAAAGTGAAACCGAGCCCAGCATCACCCACTAGTAATTGCACCAAATATAGACCCAGAGAGGGCCTTTGGGAAACCCAGGTTATGTTACCCCTTGGAATGACTACCTCCTGAGCTTGTTAGAGAGCTGTACGCACCACAAAAGAGAGGGAGCGTCCCTCTGGTTGTGGCACTTTTGAAGGAAAAGCAACCGAACATTTATCATCGTAGCATGCAAGGTTTGACAACAGTTTCGGTTCTGGGTTTTTTTTTTAGCAGTGCAGCTCTTTAGGTACTTTTTTAAAAAAAACGTTTATTTTTTAATGCTTAATACATATTATTACCAAAACAACAAAAGCATTTTCCTTCTTGCTTTTACAATAAAATAACAAGTTGTATATGTTACACTGCATTACTTTATATAATACAAAGCTTATACCATAGTTTGGGTATTGAGTAAATATTAACTTCTTTTGTGATAGAAAAGACAACCTTGTATAAACCAACAATAACTGGTGTTATGTACCCCTGAACAATATGTATAAGAGAAGAGGAAACACTGTTTTTATCACTGCCCATAGGCCATCCAGAAGCAGAATAAAACACTTCTTATAAAATTAGTTACCGACGTAAAATCTCAGCAGACGCCATTCCTCGTGAAATGACTAAGAGGTTCAGGGTTAGAATTGGAGTGGATTACATAGCTATGGAGTGGACACAGGACATTAACTCTGCCCGTATTTTTGTCACGCAGCTCAGAAACTTAGCCACAGACCAAGGAGGTCTTTGAGCGGGCAGAGGAACCGAGTGGCGGAGCGGTAAGTATCCGCTAACAAAGCATTTTCCCAGGCAGGCTGGTCG
>NW_015164692.1:658252-678865 GCF_001447785.1 Gekko japonicus
TGCTTATCATCTTAACAGCAAATGTCTGGTGAAGATGTACTGGCATATATATATTTTTGAGACTGTAACACACGTGAACACATATGAAGAAGAAGAAGAGTTAGATTTATATCCCGCCCTTCACTCAGAGTGGCTCACAATCTCCTTCCCTTCCTTTCCCCACAACAGGCACCCTGTGAGGTAGAGAGGTTGAGAGAGCTCTGAGAGAATAGCTTTTGAGAGAACTGTGATGGACCCAAGGTCACCCAGCTGGCTGCATGTGGAGGAGTGGGGAATCAAACCTGGTTCTCCCAGATAAGAGTCCACCGCTCTTAACCACTACCTTTGGTCCATCAAGGTAAGTGTTCTCTACTCAGACCGGCAGTGGCTCTCCAGGGTCTCAGGCAGAGGTCTTTCACAACACCTACTACCAGATCCTTTTCACTGGCGATGCCGGGGAATGAACCTGGGACCCTCTGCATGCCAAGCAGATGCTCTGCCACTGACCCACAAAGCCTCCCCACACTTCTATATCGGCTGACCCCTTTCGAAGCTCACGAGAACTGATCTGAAGTGGCACTAGTTGGAGTTCAAGGGAATATTATCATCATTCCAGCCTTTAAGAAAGATCTCTTTTGGTTCAGGATATAACTAGAATTGCCATGAATCACAGTGCAATCCTAAACAGAGTTATAGCCTCCTAAGTTTATGGACTTCAATGGATTGAAAAGGGTGTAACTCTGTTTAGGACTGCATTGCCAGTGTCTAACTAGATCCTGGCTCTGGCAGAGAGGGTCAGTCTGGGTTCTACTGTTCACTGTGACCCAATGCTCCTCCATACACAAAGTCTATAACCCCTCCCTTTGACATACCCTTTTATTGTTTATACTGATTTTTAGTAGAGAACTATTCCACCATACGAGCCTTACCCACAATCTGGAATAACGTCACGCTGACACAGATTCGCTACCCCAGTGAGACCTCGGTCCTGGCTGTGCCTCGATTTAAGGACAATTGTAATTAGGAGGTCCCCCTGGCTCAGTTGCCAAAGTCAGCGAAAGTTTTTTAACATCTCCTTTAACCCCAGAGAGGAGCTGCGGTGGCTCAAGTGGTTAAGACGCTGAACTGCAGGCTGTGGAAGGTCGGTAGTTCAGCAGTTCGAGACCCAGGTGCCGCATGACGGAGTGAGCTCCCGTCTCTAGTTCCAGCTCCTGCCAACCTAGCAGTTCGAAAGCAAGAAATTGCAAGTAGATAAATAGGTACCACTTCGGTGGGAAGGGAACAGTGTTCCGTGTGCCTTGGTGTTTAGTCATGCCGGCCACATGACCACGGAAATGTCTTCGGACAGCGCTGGCTCCTCGGCTTTGAAACGGAGACAAGCACCGCAACCCTAGAGCCGGACTCGACTGGCTTTCGAGCAAGGGAGACCTTTACCTTTTTACTTAACCCCAGAGCAAAAACAGTCCAAGGCACAAAAAAATGCCTATGCTAATAAAGACATACACTTGGAAAGGCCAGAAAACAGCTCACTCTTCCCCATACGACTATGCTGCGTCATCTCAAAGGGAGGACAACCTCAGACTCAAAGTCACGGCATTCTGCAGATCCGCAACAAACCTGCTGACATGCTGGCGGTGGGAAGTGCCGTCAAGTCACAGCCGACTCATGGTGACCTGTAGGGTTTTCAAGGCAAGAGGCATCCAGGGGGCAGTGTCTCGTTGCCTTCCTCTGCATAGCAACCCTGAACTTCCTTGGTGGTCTCCCATCCAGGGCCAACCCTGCTTAATCTACCAAGGTCTGATGGCATCAGTCTAGCCTGGGACACGCTGGCCTCCCGATAAGCATATAAGGCTACCGAAATCTGTCTGGCTGAGTCTTGTCCACTCTGGTCGGCAGCATCTCTCCTGTCTCAGGCATAGAAGGCTCTTACCCAATTTGCCACCTGGTGTTCTTTGGTAGCGGAGGCCAGGACCTCCTGCACGCGAGCCCTGTGCTTCCTACAGAACCACAGCCATCCCCTTACCCGTGGTCATCTCCTGCAGGAGCGCACAGGAGCGGAGCTCCGGCAGTAAAGAGCCCAGGGGGCAGGCACATGCAACAAGCCCCGCCCCCTGCTCCCAGCAGCCCTCAGTCAGAGCAAGAAGCAGCCAGGTAAGTTGCAGAGCTCCCTCTGGCCCCCCCGGTCCAAAACAGTCCAGTGGCACCTTTAAGACCAAGTTTTATTCAGGTACAAGCTCTCCCTCCTCTGCGAGGACAGAAAAAATCTGCACGTCCCCCCCCCCATAGCTAGCAATCCAAAAGAGTCCAGTGGAGCCTGAGTGGTGGGTGTTGCCTTCTGACACACTTCCAGTGATGTCAGGGGGAGTGGCATATGCAAATAAGTTATGCTAATGAGTTATACTAATGAGCTCCTGCACCTCTTTTTCTACGAAATGACCCCTGCCCTTACCCATAAAAATTGTGGACAGGATGTACAACGGCCAAATCTTACGGAGACCACCTATTTCTTATCACCATTAACCTGCATTTGGACCGCATGATTATGAACATGGAAGACACATAGGCTGCAGTCACACACACTAAATAATCCACTTTCAATGCACTTTCCTACGGGATTTTGCCAGTTCGCACAGTAAAATCCAGTTGGAAAGTGTACGGAAAGTGGATTGAAAGCGGATCATTTCGTGTGTGTTAGCTATTCTAGGTTCACGCAAGTCAACTCTCAGTTTCCAGAGAAGAAATTTTAAACAAAATGTTGGAAACAGCGGAAATGGACAAATTAACTTTAATTTTGAAAGCACAACCGGAAAACACACTTGAAAATACATGGTCAAGATTCTACAAGTGGTTTGAAGACTATACTAAGTAAACAATATAGACATCTAAAACCTGTTAAGGATATATGAAATATAAATTTGATATTTTGCAAGTGATATTTTTAATGATATAAGGTGAAATACATAAATGTGTGATAAATTAGGCATGAGTTTGTCAAAGAAGGAATTGGAAGAATAACTCCCCCCATGTATGTTTGTTATGTCTTTAAAAATAAAAAAATATTGGGGGGGGGGACTCTCAGTTTCCACAGGGAGGCCTTTAAAAATGTCTCTTGCTATCACGATCAGAGCGCTACAATAGCTGCTAAGAGTGCAGCTCTCTGCGTAATCAAGAGCTACTCACTCAAACCATCTGAGCAAACATTTAAAAGATAATGCACGTGGCTTGAGCAAAGAATTCAAAACCAAGCAATCCAGAGAATGGTTTTTAAGAAAATATATATCCATTCCTAAAGGTTTCTTAGCCCAACGGGAATGGATTCCAGGTTAACTATGAAGACTTCCTTGGAAATGCCTGAACGAAGTTTGAGTCCAGTGGCACCTTGAAAGACCAACTTTGGACTGGACTCGGACTTTCGTTTTGAAACTCCTCGTTTGGGTAAGTGTACGCTGGAGAGCAAAAGAGGGAACTGTTATCTGCTACCCTGTTAGGTAAGGCAAGGAGAATCTCAGTTGCATCAGAGAGTAGCGGAGGCAGGTGAAAAGTAAATATTCTTTGACTGATTATATAATCGCACTTACGCAATGCCATGACATAGAAGGTGGGAGGCTGCTGTTTGTCGTGTGCTTTTTCTTTAAAGAGTTCTGAATAATTGTCTGACAACGGTACTGCAGAACAGAACACTGGCATGAATGCAGGGCTCGGTTAGGTTATGAGGCCTGGACATTTCTATTCAGGCATTCTAATTCTTCCAACTACGAAGAACATTGACTGTCCTTTCCTCAATACTGTTTGATATGCTCTCAGCCCTCCACCTCCCCCAAAAAAAGTCTGTTCAGAGGGGGACCCAATTGGTTCAATATTGCAATTGATTCATTTGAAATGTGGTGCTGGAGGAGAATTTTACAGATGCCACGGACCCACCCGAAACACAAATAAGTGGGTTCGAGAGCTAATCAGGCCTGAATTCTCCCTGGAAGCTAAAAATGACTAAACTGAGGCTGTTGTACTTGGTCACATAATGGGAAAACAAGACTCTTTGGGAAAGGCAATAATGCTTGGAAAAGTTGAGGGCCGCAGGAAAAGAGGAAGACCCAGCAGGAGATGGGAAGCCACGGACTTCGGTCCGCAAGACAGGACATTTTGGAGATCACGAATTCACAGGGCTGCTGTAAGTCAGATGCAGCCTGACAGCACTTAGCACAGAGAATAAAACACAAAGACCCTTTTTGAAAACACTGGCTGCAAACAACCGTGGTTAGGTTAAACTGCGGTTTTACTGAACTAATGCTTCGTGCAGCACACAACTGAAACTAACCATAAATCTGTTCAGAAACGCCAGTTTATCTGCTGCTGGCCAGAGCTGAGTACAGCAAGATACCTTTTTTTTTGCCACTTTGTAGCTGTGTAGGAGCTGCAGTGGCTCAAGTGGTTAAGACGCTGAACTGCAGACTGCGGAAGGTCAGTAGTTCAGCAGTTCGAGACCCGGGTGCCGCATGATGGAGTGAGCTCCCGTCTCTAGTTCCAGGAGCTCCTGCCAACCTAGCAGTTCGAAAGCAAGAAATTGCAAGTAGATAAATAGGTACCACTTCGGTGGGAAAGTGACAGCGTTCCGTGCCCCTTGGTGTTTAGTCATGCTGGCCACATGACCACGGAAACGTCTTTGGACAGCGCTGGCTCTTCGGCTTTGAAACGGAGATGAGCACCACAACCCTGGAGTCGGACTCGACTGGCTTTTGAGCAAGGGAACCTTTACCTTAGCTGTGATTTATTAATTTGGTCTCCCTAAGCAGAAGGCCTCTATTTCTTATGGGTTATTAACGCCCAGGTGGGTACAGAACTGTCAGTAGAAAGAAGCAGACTCCGAAGTGCTACTGATACAAATTATATGGTTTATTGGAAGGCATATATGAATACCATTCATGTCCTCGAAGTCCAACTGCTATAGGAATCACGGGTTTTTCTCCCTCAGGATTTGCAGGTTCATATATTTCTGTTTGCTTTGGTAGACATTTTGTAGAACATTTTTTCATTGATCTTTGTTATGTCTCTTTTCATATGCCCCTGTGTGCCACCCCACCATACAAGTCAGAATTAAGCCGGGATTCCTGCATTCAGACATAACTGGCCAGTTACTATGAGCCAAAATTCAGAAACTGAGATGTCACCTTGATGAAGAATTCCTGTTTGTGGCCAAGCCAGAACTAGAGGTCTGGCCGAGTACTTGAGCATCACACTAAACCAGAGTTCAATCAAACCATGGTTTAGTGTCATGTCTGAGTGCGGCCATTCTCTCAAAGTATTATGGAAAACCAAACACTTGTCAATATATAAAAACGCTTCATTGGTTTGAAAACAGCAGAAACTGTTTCATCCTGACCACAAACATAGTTATACAAAAGAATTCACCTCCACTTTAATGTGTTGATGGGCAGGGCAATTCTAATATCATCAAGGTAAAGGTAAAGGTTCCCTTGCGCGAAAGCCAGTCGAGTCTGACTCTAGGGTTGCGGTGCTCATCTCCATTTCAAAGCCGAAGAGCCAGCGCTGTCCGAAGACGTTTCCGTGGTCATGTGGCCGGCATGACTAAACACCAAGGCGCACTCAGCGTCTTAACCACTTGAGCCACCGCAGCTCCTAATATCATCAAATCAATGAGTAAATTCCACTGAAATCCATGGAATATAATCTAGATGGTGGATATACAACTGTTGCAGTTGCAAGAGAGGAAACCTCACTGAACTCCGTAGTTGTTTACTTCTGAGTAAAACTGCACTTCATTAAAGCCTATTGTGCTCAAGTTTCTTTATTCTAAAGGGATGAGAAGAAAAAGATTGGATCCCGCCCTTCACTACCCAAAGGAGGCTCAGAGTGGCTCACTCACAACTTTAATGCCAGTAGCTCACAAAGTAGAATTTTTGCTCACAAGACTCCACAGCTTAGTGGGAGCATTGGTTACAAGTACGTCTATTAGGGCGCGCAGGGTACGCTGGACACTTCATTTGGGAATTGCCCTCCCGATGCAACTGCCGAAATATTTTTATCAGTCGAAAGTCCCAAAACTAAGAAGAGCTCTTACTTTGGCAAGACTGAACGTTCTTCCCTCGGCAGTTTTGGAGGGCAGATATAATAAAAGTATCATACTCGAACAGAACATGCAGATGCTCGTATCATACGATCGAAACCACTGAACATATGATTATGGAGTGCCCGATATTCGATGAGTTGAGGGCTAATCTAGTCAGCCCTTTACTTAAAGATATGGAACTGCTAAATGCGCGAGCCCAGGTGTCATGGCTACTATCGGATAAGAACATAAGAGACGCCAATGTTGGATCAGGCCAAAGGCCCATCCAGTCCAACACTCTGTGTCACACAGTGGCCAGAAATTGGGCTCTTTTTGTAGCAGGAACTCCTTTGCCTATTAGGTGACACACCCCTAATGTAGCCAATCCTCCAAGAGTTTACAGAGCTCTTCTTACGGGCTACTGTAAGCTCTTGGAGGACTGGCTACATTAGGGGTGTGTCGCCTAATAGGCAAAGGAGTTCCTGCTACAAAAAGAGCCCCATCAGGAGGTCCACCAGTGGGGCCAGGACATTAGAAGCCCTCCCACTGTTGACCAATGATTGTGTCACCCTCTCAGTGGCAAAATTCATTGGCGCGGTAATCAACTATAAGAGAAATAATACTGAGTAAGGTCTTTTAAAATATTTTCCTTGGTTCTAATTTCTTCTTAAGGTGATAGCCGTATGAGCAGCACTAGATGGAGAGATAGACAGAACCACAGCAGTTCTGCTCGGCAACGCTACTGTGAGAGTGACGCACGACGAGGGCTATGAAGCACCTTGCAAATCAAAATGTAAACACTCCCCAAGTGTCATATAAATACTGTCACTTTGGCTTACCCCTGGAATCCTTCTTCCCAACTGTAACAAAGCTTTAAGTACACAAAAGCACACTTGCCCATAATTCACCCTTCCCTTTATTGGTTTCTCCCGCTGCGTGCTTCAGATTGTAAGCTCTTTGAGGGCAGAAACCTATGTTCCAATAACAGTAATACTACATAACCTACATACAGTTTCAGAGAGTAGCCAGGTTGGTCTGCCATAGAACTGGTAGATTCAACTCCAGTAGAACCCTGGAGGCCAACAAGATTTTTGGAGTTTGTGCTCTGAAGAGTCACCAGATACTCCCTTCAAGTAGCTGGCCAAGGGAGCTTTGACTCTTGAAGGCCTGTCCAGGGCTCTTTTTGTAGAAAAAGCCCAACAGGAACTCATTAGCATAATAGGCCACACCCAACAGCAGAAACTCATTAGCATATTAGGCCACACCCCGACAGCACAGCTCATTAGCATATTAGGCCACACCCCATGTTACCAGAAGTGTGGTCATCCAGCCACGCCCACCTTTTGCTTCTTATTCTGTTGACCTTGTTTGTGGCCAAAACCCAGGGGGTTTTTTGTAGCAGGAACTCCTTTGCATGTTAGGCCACACACCCCTAATGTAGCCAATCCTAAGGAGTTTCTGCTTTTGGGTATGGCCTATTATGCTAATTAGTTCCTGCTGGGCATGGCTAACTCGGGAGCCAGCCGGAACTCCATTCCTGTGCGCTCCTGCCCAAAAATAGCCCTGCCCGTTACACTCCCCCCCCCAATCCTGCTGGTCTCAAAGGCGGTCCTGGGCTCAAACACGGCTAACCTAAAAATGTTACCTAGTGGCAACAGATTACTATTTCCAAATCCTCAAGGAGCAACAGAATTCGGGAGGGAAAGTAATATACTGGAAGCAGACACCAACATATGACGGCCCCTGGCTCAGTGGCGGAGCACCTATTCGGCATGTGGAAGGTCCCATTCAATCCCTGGCATCTCCAGTTGAAAGGACCAGGCAGCAGGTGATGTGACCAAGACCCTGGAGAGCAGCTGCCACTCTGAGTAGACAATACTGACTTCGATGGACCAAAAGTCTGATGCAGTATACATCAGAGTGTCCCATTCAGGGGAAGGACCATGGCTCCGTGGTGGAGCACCTGCTTGGCACGCAGAAGGTCCCAGGTTCAACCCCCAGCACCCCCAGTTAAAAGGGATGCGAAAGACCTCAGCTGAGACCCTGGAGAGCTGCTGCCAGTCTGAGCAAGCAATACTGATCTTGATGGGCCCAGGGCCGGCTCATTCACTAGGCAATCGCCTAGAGCGAGCCGCCCTTATGGGTACCAAGCTGCACCCGCCCCTACTCTGGGAGTTTCTCGAATATTTGTATTTTTCATTCTTCCTAAAATGCATTTATTTTTGAAAATTGGTGGGCGCATGTGGGGGGTGCCAGAAGGGATCCTCGCCTAGGGTGCAAAATAAGCTGGGGCCGGCCCTGGATCATGGGCCCCTTCAGTATCAGGCAGCTTCCTGTGCCCCCCCCCCGGGGACTCCGTCCCTCAAGCCTGGGGGATCGCCAGTGCCACATTCCCCGCAGCGCCAGGGTGCCCCCGGGGTTACCGATGGGCGGAAAAGCTGCAGGAAGCAGCGCGCCTTCCTGGCGGCGCGCTCGGCCGGTCGGGTCTCTCGCTTGCCCCAAACAGGAGCCGCGGCGGCGGAGGAGTGGCCCAAGGGGGCGGCGGCCCAGGCCGGCAGCAAAACCGGCAGAAGGGGTGGTGGTGGGTGGAATTAAAGGGGGGAGGAGGGGGAAAACCCGCACTTTGGCTGCTCCAAGCCCCTGCGGCGCAATTTGGAGAGTGGCGCAATTTGGAGAGTGGCGCTTGGCCTGCGCCCCTGCCAAGCCATTCCAAGGGACGAGCCAGAGATCAGTGGCGAACCGGGGAGGAGGGAGGAAATGGGAGGGTGCCCGCGGCAAAGCAGTCTGACGCGTGCATCCCCGATCCCCTTGCCCGAGCAGCCGGCCTCTGCAGCGGCCCCAAGGCTTTCCATCCCCGCGTACCTTCCGCAGCTCCTTCTCGATCTCGCCCGCCTTCATCACGATGGGGCCCCGCACGGCGTACTCCACCGCCTTCACCTGCGGGTTCATGGACTCCAGCGTCAGGATCTTCTCCCGGGCCGGCTTCTCCTGGAGCTTCACGGCCGAGGCCTTGGCGGCGCTGTTCCAGCGCACCGGCCCCTCTCTGCCCAGCGGGCGACGGTGGGGCCCGGGGTTCCGCTGCTGCTGCTGGGTACCGGTTACCAGCGACGCCAGGAACCGCACGGCCGGCTCTTTCCTTTCCGTCCTGCAGCCCGGGAGAGCCGAGGCTTCCCTGGCGAGCCCGGAAAAGCGATGCATGCTCCTCGTTCCCCCCAAGCGAGTTTTTGTGCAAAAGGGGAAGGAAAAAAAAAATCAGGCTCCCCCTTTTAAAAAAAAGTCTTTCTCCCAAAAATATCTCCGGCAGCCGCCAGGGAGGAGCGAGCTCAAGACCTCTTCATCAGCCCAGAGGCGCGGACAAGTGCATGCTGCGATTCGCTTGGCTTGCAGCCTTTTCTTTCGCTTCTGGCAACTTGCAAGGGGGCAGAGTTTAGCACCGGCCAAAAAGGGGAGGGGACGGGGGGGCTACCCTTAATCTTACCCAATTAGCAAAGAGTCCTAATCATTGCAGCGAGCGGGTTCTCCGCAGACGCAAAAAGCCCCAGAGGAAAACGATGCGGATTCTTAAAAGCCGCCCCAACCCATTCAACTCGACGGGAGCGACACACCGTCTTCAAGTCTCGCCTTCCCACCACCGTCGGCGGGAGGTAATAGATTGCACCAACCGAAGCTTGCAGCCGCACTGCCTGGTGGGGCGGGTAGTTCTTATAAGCCCCAGGCTGCGCCAGCCCATGCCGTCAGGTGGCCAGGGAGAAAACTACTGCACCCAGAGTGCCTCCGTCCTGTCGCTCCGCCGGGGAAGATGCCTCTTCTTTGTACTGCGAGGCTGGGATGGAGAGGGATCGAGAAAGGAGTTTGGGGGGTGGGGGGGATGGGGGCGGGATGATGGGAGATCACGCCACCTTTGGGAATGGACTTTTGTTCTAGATTTGGGGGATTTACACCATACTATGTTATATTGTTATAACTACTGCGGTTAAAAAGGGAGGGTTGATTTGATGAATTTAGACGTTATCCATTCTCCTGCCAAGACTCACAATTCCAGCATGAAAAACTGCGGTCGGAGCCGGTGCAAAAACTGTTATCAGATTGGAACACATTTGAGGACTCTGTTTAGGTGGAAATTAACAACAACAAAAACAATAACAACAACAACGACGATGATGATGATGATGAAAATGAAAATAAAATTAATACGTTTGAATAATAGACCATAGAGGTGATGTACTTCAGAGATTGCAAAGTCTGTAATTCTAACACTCCCCCACCAGTCTTAGATTTGAACATTTTCCAACACACACAACCTCACCTAACCTGGATAGTCCAGGCTAGTTTAATCTGTCTCAGAACGTAAGCACGGTCTGCCCTGGTTAGTACTTGGGTGGGAGACCAGCAAGGAAGACCAGGCTAGTTACACAAACCACTGAATGTTTGTTGCCTTGGAAATCTTATGGGGGCACTATAGCTCAGTTATGACTTGATAGCACTTTCTACAGATTTTCATACACAAGCTCTCCCGATAGAAATACATATAGAGTTATCCCAAGCCTATTCAGAATCCTACTCAAGTCAAGTCTATTTAATAGGGAAAGTATTCTTTGGATTGCTTACAGTGCTTATTTCTAGAATGAAAACACGTTTGTCTTTAGGGTTCAACAAGTCTCTTCTTTAAGAGGCTTTATATAGACTTAGATAGTTTACAAGCATTTTGAAGCAGAATCTTGGTAATGCATTTACTTATTCTGTCTGTAAAGTCTGTAATTCTAACAGTCCCCCACCAGTCTTAGATTTGAACATTTTCCAACACACACAACCTCAGAACATAAGCACGGTCTGCCCTGGTTAGTACTTGGACGGGAGACCAGCAAGGAAGACCAGGCTGGTTACACAAACCACCACTGAATGTTTGTTGCCTTGGAAATCTTATGGGGGCGCTATAGCTCAGTTATGACTTGATAACACTTTCTACAGATTTTCATACACAAGCTCTCCCGATAGAAATACATATAGAGTTATCCCAAGCCTATTCAGAATCCTACTCAAGTCAAGTATATTTAATAGGGAAAGTATTCTTAGTATTGCTTACAGTGATTGTTTCTAGAATGAAAACACGTTTGTCTTTAGGGTTCAACAAGTCTCATCTTTAAGAGGCTTTATATAGACTTAGATAGTTTACAAGCATTTTGAAGCAGAATCTTGGTAATGCATTTACTTATTCTGTTTCTATTTCGTCTATGGAACTCAGAATCATGTACAGGACTAGAACCAAACCTTGTTAGTTGCAGGAAGATTGGGACGAGGGTTAAAATGCTAGCACCATGCAAAAATCCATCTGGATAGTCTTGCCTCAGTCTGTTTGCCAGTAATCTCTGATGTTTCATCAGAACTGTTTGCAGATGGTGCTGTATCCTTCGTGAAACACTGACGTAATAGTGATCTGTGTCTACCATTTTTTGAAGCTTCTTGCTGAGTATTGCACAAAGAGCTTGCTTGGGTTGAGTGAACTAAGAGACAAAAATGCATTTTTTAAAAAAACCTCTGCTTTTTGTTATCATTCCATTACAGTGTTGCAAATTTACATACTCCCAATGGTACAAGGTTGTGCACTGAAGATATACTGGCCCATTTTGGATGGCTTCTGAAATGTGCGCATGTCAGAAAAGACCTGCATCACATCTTAGGTTGTTGTTGTTGTTGTTGTTGTTGTTGTTCAGACGCACAGTGGAGTCCGACTCTTCGCGACCTCATGGACCAGATCCCGCCAGGCCTTCCTGTCTTCCGCCATCCTCTGAAGTTTGCTCAATTTCATGTTCGTTGCATCTATGACACTGTCTAACCATCTCATCCTTTGCCGTCCCCGTCTTCTTTGACCTTCAATCTTACCCAGCATCAGGGTCTTAGGTAATGCAACTTAAATATTTATTTAGATTACAAGTGTACCAATAGGAGAGTCGATATGACCTCTACTTAGTAGCCATCCAGTGCAATCCTAAACAAAGTTACAACATCCATTGAAGTCAGTGGGCTTGGCTTTGTTTAACCCTGACCTGGACAGTCCAGGCTAGCCTGATTTCATCAGATCTAGGAAGCTAAGCAGGGTTGGCCCTGGTTAGTATTTGGATGGGAGACTACCGACGAAATCCAGGGTCACAACACAGAGGCGGGTAATGGCAAATCACTTCTGTGCACATCTCTTGCCTTGAAAACTCTACAGGGTTGCCATAAATCAGCTGCAACTTGACAGCACTTTCTGCCACCACTACTCTGTACTGATACAGTCTGAGATGGACCGGGTAAAGGCAGAGGGAAAAGAGAAGTCAATAAAGTAGGAGAAAATGAACATAACAGACAATGTATTATAACACTTAAGCAAAACACGACATCAATGGAAGGTTCCCATTCCCAATAGATAAAGCTATTAGCCCCCTAAAAAGTTTGAGGTTGAAACAAAAAATTATACATAGTCAGGGGTCGTTTTGTAGAAAAAGAGCTAGGGGAACTCATTAGCATAACTCATTAGCATATGCCACACACCCTGACATCACCGGAAGTGTGTCATATGGCCACACACCCCGCCCCCAACGGTCCCGGCCGCCGCTGCCGGCCTTGCAGCTCCACTGCCGAGTCCCATGAGGGGCCCGGCGGTGGACCTGCAAGGCCGGCGGGAGTGCAAGGAAGCCCCGCAAAGGCCCTCCCTGGCCCCAGGCAGGCAGGGGTGGGGAGAGGCAGGGAGGAAGCAACTTACCCTCCCTCTTCTCCTGCCTCCTCCTGGCTGAATGAGGGCCGGAAGCGGGGCGGCCGGAAGCAGGGGGCGGGGCTTTGTCATGTGCCCCGCCCCCGTACCTCACCCGGGGGAACTGCGATCCCCCGCGATCCCCCCGAAATGACCTCTGATACATAGTCATGTTGATCTACATAAAACAATGCCAAAGCGATAGCGGTGTGATCCATTTGGCTTGGCTTTGTTTCTTGGAAGCACAGTGCGCACATAACATAACCTGGGCTAGGACAAATCTAGTAGGAGAAAACAGCATTTCATTTTGATAGATGTACCCAATAATTTAAAAATAAATCCGGTGGCTCTTATAACTAAATATGTTTATAACTAATGTTCCCGCCCCCAAACTCAAGAACCAGACTCCCACTTTTCATGTCTGTACAGCATATTTATTTTAGGGGGAGGGGTATTTTGTGTGTGTGTGTGTGTGTGTGTGTGTGTACGTGCATACTTGGAAGTCATGGCTGGCTTCTGGCAACCCCTAGTGGGAACTGGACATTCAGGGGAGTGGCTTGCTATAGCCTGTCTCTGTGTCCCAGCCCTGGTATTCTTTGGAGGTCTCCCATCCAATTACTTGCCAGGGTCGGCCCTGCTTAGCTTCCGAGGTCTGACGAGATCGGGCTTGCCTGGGCTATTCACAGCATATTTCTGTATCGTTGGCTACAGTCCTAGTTTAGAACAAAGATGCTATTTCTTCATACACAGAAGCAGGAAGGCTCTTTGAATGACATGCTGCAGCCTGCACCCAGTGTGCAGAAAGGGAGACTTGGTATTAGAGACAGGGTGTACTACCGTTTGAAAAGATAATTAGCAATGCAATCCTAGCCAGAGTTCCAGCCTTCTGATCTCATTGGCTTCAATGGCTTGAGAAGGGTACAACTCCAACTAGGACTGTGCTTTAACGATTTCAAGAACTGGGTGTGTTATTGTAACATACTTATTAATCGCATGATAAAGGTTGGGAATTTCCTGGTTCAAATCTCAGCCACGGACTTGGAAGAGAGGAAAGGCTTTTATCTAGAGTTGCCAACAACCCAGAGGGGGGGGGGAAGCATAACATGTGGAAATGGGCATTTGAAGCTTTTCGTGGCACAGGGGTAAATAACATCAGCCTGGTAAATACTATACGATTAAGCCTATGTTAAAGGGGAAGGACATTTTTTGCTCCAGGTTGATAGCTATCCTACTTTCCCCAGTTGCAGTACAAGGATAATTATCCCAGTCTCCCTGAAGAATTACAGAAGGTGTAGTGGTTAAGTGCGCGGACTCTAATCTGGGAGAACCGGGTTTGATTTCCCCACTCCTCCACTTGCACCTGGCTGCATGACCTTGGGCAAGCCGTAGTTCTGATAAGAGCTGTTCTTGAAAAAGAGCAGTTTCTGTCAGAGCTCTCTCAGCCCCGCCTACCTCCCAGGGTGTCTGTTGTGGGGAGGGGAAGGGAAAGGAGTTTGTAAGCCACTCTGAGACACCTTTGGGTAGTGAAGGGCAGGGTATAAATCCAATCTCTTCTTCTTCTACCTGCTCTTTAGGTAGCAAAGGTTTACTTCTCTTCTGCCATGTCTTCACCACAACTTGTGTGAACCATTTGGAAAAGGCATCATGCAAGAAATTGACACTGTTACATGCTGCATGTATAGGCATTCTGTCCTTGTTTATGTTGATTGATTGATTGAGTATATTCACGCACGGCATTTCCAGCTATACAGGCCCTCAAGGCAGCTAACTGTTGAAAATATAACCTTTCAAATGCTTATATTTTAAAGTTCTAGTTGTTTTTTTCTTATCTTGAAGGAAAAGGCTTACATTCTGGCAAGAGCTCAAAAAGAAGGCTGAATATACAAATTGGTTCAGTTGTTGGCCTTCTGGGGCAAACTGGTTGGCCACTGTGTGAAACAGAATGCTGGACTGGATAGACCACTGGTCTGAACCAGCAGGGCTCTTCCTGTAATTTTAATGTACAAATTAAGACTAGATAAATATACAAATATCTCAACTGATCAGCAGGGCTCTGTTTATGATGAATTATAAATTGAATGAATGAATATAATCTGAACGGATATATCAAGAGGACACAGATAGATAACCACAATGGATTCTAATGTTAGAAACAAAAACACGGAGATGATTCATCCTTTGTGGTTTAAATGCTGTTCTCTCATAACATTTGTTCTTCCATCTTTGGAAGAAGTCCCAAAAGATATAATCTGTAGAATTTATAGGATTCTCAGTTAACAATTGAGAATTCATAGAAGGGGGAAAAATTAAGGTAAAAGTGATGTAATGGGTAAAAGTTTAGAACTGGACACAACCAATGCTCCCTCTAAGCTGTGGAGTCTTGTGAGCAAAAATTCTACTTTGTGAGCTCCTGGCATTAAAGTTGTGAGCCAGCGATTTGGCTACTGCATAAATTAATTTGCTCCAGAGCTATCCTTCCTGAGCTATGACAAAAAGGTGTGAGCTGGAGGCTAAAAAACTGTGAGCTAGCTCACACTAACTCAGCTTAGAGGGAACACTGGACACAACCCATGCAGGGTCACAGTTTATTTATTTACTTCATTTTTACACTATCTTTGTCCCCAGTGAGGATCCGAAGCAACTTACATTATTCTCCTCTCCTCCATTTTATCTTTACAACACCCCTGTGAGGTAGGTTAGGCTGAGTGTGTGTGACTATTCCAAGGTTATCCAGCAAGCTTCCAGGGCAGAGAAGAGAGCTGAACCTTGGGCATTCCAGCATGCTGGCTCTCCGACTCACAGAGAGAAATCCTAAACTGGTACACACAGCAGTAATCCCCATTTAATTCAATGGCTTTCCTACTGAGGGAAGTTGATTTGCACATCCATTGTGCTTCACCTCTCCTTATCCTGGTCCTGTTGTGAATCCTGAATTCTTTGCTTTATTAAGCCGACTGCCCAGCCTGCTTGTTTAATGGAAACAAGAGATTCTTGGAATTCTCACAAACTGCGAGCATGTGCTAACTTCCTTCATTTTCTGTGCTTACTACTTGTGTTTTTATAGAGCAGCCAGCTGTGACAGCAGTTAATATATAAAAGTCATTGTCCTGGAAAGAGCAAGAGTCCAGCAGCACCTTAAAGAGTAACAAAATATGTGGCAGGTGATGGGCTTTCATGAGCCACTGCTCACTTCTATAGATAGAAAGATAGATAGATAGATGATAGACAGACAGACAGATAGATAGATAGAGGGATAAATAAGGTAAAGATATAAAGGTGTGTGTGTGCGTGTATAACATAAACAAAAGATATAAAGTTATATAAATGTATGTGTGTGTGTGTGTGTATATGGGCCGCGGGTGGCTCAGAGGTTAAGACACTGAGTTGCAGACCAGACCCCAGTGCCACCTGACAGAGTAAGCTCCCATCTCTGCCCCCAGCTTCTGCCAACCTAGCAGTTCGAAAGCAAGAAATTGCAAGTAGATAAAGAAGTACCGCTTCGGTGGGAAAGTAACAGCGTTCCGTGCGCCTCGGCATCTACTAGTCATGTTGACCACATGACCAGGAAACGTCTTCGGACAGCGCTGGCTCTTCGGCTTGGAAACAGAGATGAGCACCGCCCCCTGGCGTCGGATTCGACTGGCTTTCGAGCAAGGGAAACTTTTACATTTATATATAAAGGTATCTGCAGAAGTGAGCAGTGACTCACGAAAGCTCATACCCTAGCTGGCCTAGCACAAATGTTGTTAGTCTTTAAGGTGCTACTGGACTCTTGCTTTTTTCTGCTGCTGCTGCTGCCGCTCATCTTCATCTATTGTCCTGGAAGAATAATATCCGTATTTTTTTATCAACGATCGCCCTCCCTTAGGCGACTGAAATCGCCAGCCGTCTCTCCCCCCGCCCCCGTCCTTCTAGCCAATCCCAGCGCGGGACGACCTTGACTGTCACTTGAAGCCCCGCCCCAGTTTTGCGATTGAGAAGGCCGGGGAGAGGGAGAGGGGCGTGGCTTTGCGGGCCCAGCAACCGTTTCCTGTTTCCATTCCGGCGTCGGGCGCGAGCTTGCGGGAGATGCCGGGCGGCGGCTCGCGCTCTCCGCCTCGCCGAGCCCCGCTGGCAGCTGCAGCGGCTGCAGCCGAGGGAGCATGTCTGCAGGCCGGGCCAAGAAAGTGAAGATGGCCACCAAGTCCTGTCCGGAGTGCGACCAGCAGGTGAGCTTTGCCGAGGCGCGCAGGGCGACGGCCGGGTTTGCTTGCAGCCTGTCCTGGCGCCGGCTGCCGGTGTGGGGCAAGCGGGGGCTGCCCCGTGGCTTTGTCCGTCCTCGGTGCGAAGCTTGACTTTAGCATCCAAGCAGCCAGGTGTGCCTTTTTAGGGTCACCTGGGGGGGAATGGGCGAGGATGCAACAGCCCCTTGCGAGCTTCCACCTTGCACGGAGAATATTCAACTGGATTGGGTTGGGCACCCTGTCCCAAAAAGGAGGGGGGGTTGGCTTCTAGAACTGGGGAAAGGGCAAGTGAAATTATTCCAGTAGGTCAGGCTGAAATGTTTTGGAGCGCTAATGGAGGTTTAAGGAATTATGTCCAGGGAGGAGGAAATGTGGATTATAGATTTTTTTTGCACCCATAATTTACAGTCCTGAGCAATGTTCCCTCTAAGCTATGGAGTCTTGTGAGCAGAAATTCTACTTTGTGAGCTACTGGCATTAAAGTTGTGAGCGAGCGATTTGGCTGCTGCATAAATCAGTTTGCTTTGGAGCCATCCTTCCTGAGCTAAGACAAAAATCTGTGAGCTGGAGGCTAAAAATCTGTGAGCTAGCTCAGACCAACTCATCTTAGAGGGAACTATAAATGAAATTGATGTGCGGCACACGTAGGACAGGGGAAAGCAAGTACGTTGCCACGCAGTGCATGTTTGGTTTCTGGAACTCATTGCCACAAGATGTAGAGATGGCCACTGGTTTTAGGTGGCTTTGAAAGGGATTTAGAGACATTTGTGGCAGGTAGCTTTGATCGTCAGCTATTAACACTGGGAGCTTAATGGACTCACTGCATACAACGGTAGTGTGTATCTGTGAATGCAAGTTGTGGGGGGGGGGGCAAGGCCAAGTGGTGGCTGCTGCATTTGCACTATGCTGGTGGGTTCCCCAGGAAGCCACCTTATACTGAATCAGACCATTGATCCATCAAGGTCAGTATTGTCTACTCAGACTGGCAGCGGCTCTCTAGGGTCTCGGGCTGGGGTCTTTCGCATCACCTACTCCCTGATTCTTTCAACGGGAGATGCCAGGGATTGAATCAGGGACCTTCGGTGTCTTGAGCAGATGTGCTACCAATGAGCCATGGGCACTGTAAGGATCTGGCTGATCCCTGTTGGAAACAGGGTACTAGGCTAGGTGGCTGTTTGACTTGATCCAGCAGGGCTCTAAAATGGTGGCTTTGCATAGAGCTGGTTTACTACAGATGTTGTGGTTTTGAACAGTTTCTGCTGTGATTGTATCGCAAGAGGCAGTCGCATGGGTGACTGGAACTCTTTAAATATCAGGCTGTGGTGCTTTAGTATGTGTCCTGTCCAATTCCGCAGTGCTGTGGATATTCTGCAATAAAAGTGTCCCTCATGGCTTCCTGAGGTGTAGTCTGGGTGACAAACGGACAATAAATGGGCATAGAACGTGACTATGTTTTCTCACAAATGGGAAGGTGAATCTTCACATCATAATGGGGAGGGAGAAGAGTTGTGACTCATAAACTCCCTATCCAAGAATTAAATTGGCTTGTTACACTTCAGTTTGGATTGTACTTTAAAGAAAAGAAAAGAACTGCAGCTGCTACCGCATTTCCTGCAGATGATCCTGTTTTTCTCCTGCCCACGTTTTGCTGTCCTAGCAGCCAGTTTTGGATTTGCCAGCATTCCTGTCATCAAGAAATGCAGGATACATTTTTTTTAGTCATTGCAATGGTGTGTGGCCCACTGCTGGTCATGGTTGAGCTGAAAAAACAAACAAACCCAAAATACTGTGAGACCATGCTACTGTGGCCAAGCATACTTCCATTTCATGCTCTGTTTACATAAATGAAGCTATTGGCTTTTGTCCTGCTGAGGAGATCTGTGTTATTTATAAGCCTATATACTGCAAAACCTTAATGCAGTAGAAGCAGATGTATATTTCACATTCACTGAAGTAACTGCAAGACACTTATTTGTGCAGAGGAAACAGAAACATTTTTATTTTATTTTCTGCCATCCCAGAGTTTGATGTTGTTTGTAGATGTGGCTTTTGACGCCACACCCTCAGACTTCTCTGCTACCTTTGTTAATTGGAGTGGTCACAATGGGTCTGTGTGATTTAGTGGGTCTAGAATGCACAATTCTTCTAAATTGGCACAGAAGCAAAATGCCCAAGTTCAGTCACTCTTGGATGTATTGAGTCTAATGACCTCTGTATTTTTTTGGATAAATTTAAGATTGCTGTGCAGGGCAAGCATCTTTAACCATTGGCAATGCTGTGAGCTTCACACTTTACGTGGCAAACTTATTTGTACTGGTATTTCTTTCGGGAACATATAACATGCCTGTATGTATGACATGGACCATGCCTGGGAAATTGGTTCTGGGATATCTAAAAGACTGCTTTCTTCCATGTGTGTTTGCCTGCCTTCTGAGACCCTGCATCACCTCCCGTCTTTTTTGAAAATGAAGGGAGTAGCAAAGAGCGGGGCCTTTTCAGTTGTGGCGCACCAGTTTTGCAATGCCTTTGCCTTGCATGCCTGCCTAGTGTTGGTTCTGTTGTCATTCTGGCGTCAGGCAAAGCCTTGTTTATTCTCCCAGACTGTTTTTCTTTTTCCTTCCTCTCTGTATGATAGTTTTGATCTTAAATCTACGGGCTTTATGCCTCTTGCCAGGTATATTTTCTGCTATTTTACTGTTCTTAAAAACTGTGATATTTAGGTCTCAATTTTAATCATTTTTAAATAGGTCAGACACCTAAAAAAACAGCTTTTGGGGTAAAGAAAGGCCAGGATAAAAACATTTAATACAGAAATATATGTAGATGCATTTGTGTTGTTCACAAATTATATATCTACTGCAGGAAACACCAGGGTAAACGCAACAACCACATGTGCATTAAAATATGGCAGATGTTCTTAGCAGGAAAATTTATCTGCCCAAACTCCCCTTCACTGGATGTTCCCTCTCTAAGGATGAATAAATAGTCCTAATTTCGTTATATAATTTAATGTTTATTTTCCTTAATTCGTATTCTCTGCTTTTTGCTGTCAGATTTTGTAGATTCATTTGTATCATGTATGTGTGTATTCTAATGTGCAGTTTGGTATTTATAGGTACAATTTATTTTCAGATGTATAATATGTGTATAACGTGTTATGCTGGGTAATAGAAGCAGATGTAAGTTTGAAAATATGTATGTTTTGTGGGGGAACTTCGGTGCAAGGATAATGAAAGCCTTGGTGGGTTCGAGTCATCATCCAAGGGAGAACCAAAACCACAACAGGGACTTTACAGCTTGAAACAGTGGCAGTGAGGCAACTGGAAACCACCCTCTTCTCAAGACCGGGGATTGTTTTGTTCAGTCCAAAGGATGTACTTTGCCAAGCATGGAAAAGTTATTCAGAAGCCAGAGTGTTGGAGTGCCTGTATGATTGCCTCATGGCCCTGTAGGCCCTGGTTTCGCATGCCCCAACGAGAATCCACTCAGAGTTTGTCTTTCGAGACTCCTGTTGAAACCACCACCACACAAACACAGCCCTTGCTTTTCCTTTTCTCAACGTATGCTGAGAATTGTGTCCTTATCTTGATCTGTAACCTGCAACAACCAGGTCAAGT
>NW_015164692.1:678901-682900 GCF_001447785.1 Gekko japonicus
TCTGCTCTTACGCAAGAAACAGTGTCATGCAAAATGCTGCATATTCTACAGGCGGCTTGTCGCTTCCATCTGACTTCCGGTTCACTTCCACGTTTTCGAAAGGGTTTATGCCCCTTCAGTGTCACAGCCATTGCCTGAATGATGGTCCCTAAGCTCTGGCTGTCTTGGTGACCCACACTAAAAAAATCGGTTGCCTAGCTGGGCCTCAGTGGTGCACAGCTGTGTAGACTCAGAAACCAAAACCAGATCTATTTTAAATCTGCTCCTGATCTCTTAGCTGTTGAGCGTACCGTCTTGTCAGTGGTCTTCTAGTCTATTTCATGGTTGTAACTTTAAATAATTTTGTATGTTCTGCGTTTCCTTACCGGCCTAGTGAATGGCCGGAGGCAGGACTTCTCGTTTGTGGAAATATAAAATCGCCCTCCCTTTGAATAGCTAAAACGATCACTTTAAAATGGATTACTGTTTTAACTGAAAGGGGGCAGACACATGTGAAAAACCCGTGTGGGTCTGTACAACAGTTGGTAGGAGGTGGTCGGTACTTGGGGGTAGATGGTTTCTTTATAAAGTTTGTTGGTAACATTATGACTCTCAGTTGGGTTGTGACCTGGGCCTTGCCAGAGAAGTGAAATCTGGTTTTGACAAGCCGAGGAGAAGGGGTGGGAGGGGAAAGGACAGATAAGTCAAGGTAAAAATCGACAAAAGCGGATCCTGTTTTTAAATCAAGATAAGATTCAAAACAGATTTTGGGTCTGGAAAGGTTAGGAAGCCATGGATGTATCTGGGAGTTGTACTGCCACACTGATGCAAGATTAAGTTCTTGCTGAATACAAGCTGTCGTGTTCAGGGTTTTTGCTTTTCACAATCGTCTTGGAGACTTCGGGGTGTGTGCACACAGTTGCCGCAGTTGACTTTATCTTGCAGTGATCATGCATTTTTTCCGCTCTTATGAGACGTTGAGCAATGGAGGCCGGGTTAGGCGGTTTTGCTTGCTCCATGAAAACAAGACAGTATGGGAAAGGATCCCCCCCCCCCTTCCCTTTCCCTCGCTGGGCTATGGAAGAGAACATCATGTGCTGCTTCTGGAAAAAATGTATTTAAATTTTAAGCATATGTGGTGCTGTGGTGTGAAGTGGGATTTGGCACTGTGGGGCGCCCTGTCCTTTTAAAAAGACAAGGCGGTGGGTTGTATGATTTATATATCCACCCTCTGGGTTAACTTAAGCACAGGATATTTACCCTTGTATGTGGGGGAGGGCAAAGTGGGAGGAGGAAATCTGGTGTGTATCATCTTAGAGCCGACCCAAGGTTGTGCATAAACTAAAGCTTTGTGAATTTCCACTAAACAGGCTTTATGTTGAGACCAGGTGTGATTTAAATGGAGGCTTCCCATTTCCTTTACTATTATAGGTAAAGGTTCCCTTGCTCGAAAGCGAGTCGAGTCCGACTCTAGGGCTGCGGTGCTCATCTCCGTTTCAAAGCCGAAGAGCCAGCGCTGTCCGAAGACGTTTCCGTGGTCATGTGGCCGGCATGACTAAACACCAAGGCGCACGGAACGCTGTTACCTTCCCACTGAAGTGGTCCCTATTTATCTACTTGCAATTCCTTGCTTTCAAACTGCTAGATTGGCCGGAGTTTACTATGATAACTGAGATCAAATTCGGATTCAAAAAAGTATTTGGAATGCATTTCTCAGTTTTGCGGCCTGTTTTTCTTCTTCTTCATATCATCCGTTATGAATACTAACATATCCGACTGTGCATGGAAAAAATGGAGGGGGGAAACATGCAATTCAGAGAGCCAAGATGTTTAGCCGTCATTGTGCTATAAAATACGCTTGTTGGATCGTTCACATGCTCTCTGCCAGCTTTCTAGAGGCCTTGTCTCCCTCATTAGCAGATGAATTTTTCACAAGCACTTCATAGTGGGTTTCTCAAGACTGCGGGGAAATTGCTTTACAACAGCTTTTGTAGATCCCCCCCCCCAGTGCTTACTAAAGTGGGGAAGGGGGTATGGCAGTCTTTGACTCACATAATTTATCTTGAAATTCTGGACGTGTGTTAGTTGGGCAAAAGACAACCCGACTGCAGTCCTGTGAATTCACATCTCTTCCGTCTGACGCTCTAGCCATTATACCACACTGCCTCTCGCGTAGGGGACCCTCACAAATGTATTTTATTTTATTTACAGGGACGATTTATATCCCACATTTCAGCCCCTTCAGTGCCACCAAGGTGACTGACCACTAAAAAGAAAGTAGTATAGAAATCCATCATAAAACGAATTAAAGACCAGAACTTCTTTACACAGATAGTGATTAAAGTGCGGAATTTGCTGCCAAAGGCTGTACTGATGGCTACAGACATGGACAGCTTTAAAAGGGCATTAGATAGATCTATCCGCCGTGAATCTATCAGTGGCTACTCGCCATGGTGAATGAGGGGAACCTCCATGTTCAGAGGCAGTCAATCTGTGAATCCCAGTGCCAGGAGGCAGCATCAGGGAAAGGCTGCAGCCTCTATGAAGAAGAGATTGGATTTATACCCCACCCTGCACTACCAGAAGGAGTCTCAGAGTGGCTTACAATCGCCTTTCCCTTCCACTCCCCCCAACAGTCACCATGTGAGGTGTGTGGGGCTGAGAGAGCTCTCTTGAGGACTGCTCATGAGAGAACAGCGCTGAGAGAACTGTGACTGACCCAAGGTCACCCAGCTGGCTGCATGTGGAGGCGTGGGGGATCAAACTCGGTTCTCCCAGATTAGAGTCCGCGTTCCTAACCACTACACCAAAATGGCTCTCTGTGCCCTGTTGCTGGCCCTCCAGAGGAACTGCTTGGCCACTGTGTGAGACAGGATGCTGGACTAGATAGACCACTTGTCTGATCCAGCAGGGCTCTTATTACGTTCTTATGACCTAATATACATACATATAAAACCAGAGAGATGTCAGTTCAGAAGGTAAGGCGCAGTGGAGGGATTATTGAGGGAACGTCAGGCAAAACAAAAAAGGGTTCTCATGCTACTGGAAGCCCCTGATAGAAGGGGGACAGGCAAATACCTCTGGGGAGGGAGTGCCAGACTTCTGTTGGTCGCTGGTGCAGAGAAACCTGCTAATTCTAGTTTTCTAGTTCTGCATGGGAGTGGGGGGGTCTATTTTTAAAATGCAGTGTTGGCATTACGTTTCGACCTGAAACCGGCAGTAGATTTTGTTCCCTTAGCAAACACTCCCCTTCTCCCCCGCTGCTTTAAGAATGAGAAATGCATTTGCACGTAACTTGCTCTAACCTGTTCAATGACTCTTATGCTGGAGAAAAAGGGCGTTCTTCCAATTGCCAGCCCTTGGCAAATAGGCCCAAGGAATAACCCAGTGTGGAGGCACAGTCTCCCAAGAGACAGGCAGTCATAGAATCATAGTGTTGGAAGGAACCTTCAGGGTCATCTAGCCCAACCCTCTGCACAATGCAGGAAATTCACAAATACCTCCCCCCCCAACACCCGCAGTGACTGCTGTTCCACGCCCAGAAGATGACAAAAATCCCCCCCCCCATTGCTTCCTGACCCCAAAGTGGCAATCAGCATTTCCCTGGACGTGTAAAAAAGGGCCACAAGAACTAAGCACTGAGGCAACCCTTCCTGCCCTCCCTCTCATGATCTGACTAAGTTCACAGAATCCGCATCTCAATGGAGAGCCACGCGTTTGCACCGCAACTCAATCCATGCATCAGCAATATATGGGATAGGCTGTTTTGTATTTCCTACCCTTCCTGTCGTGATGGATAACCTTAATTTTGGACGTGATGCTCAACTCCATCTGTCCACTGGACTATAATCAAAACTTGTGACCTAGGGGACTGGGATTTAAGGGGTTGCTAATTGGAAGTTTGAACCAGTGTTTCTTTGGAAACCGGCCTTCTCATGCTTACACTCCGATTCGTGCACGAGCTACAAAGCACCCCCCCCCCCCGCTAACTACTGAACTGGGCCACCCCCAAGACCGGGT
>NW_015164692.1:683279-688279 GCF_001447785.1 Gekko japonicus
AGTCCCGCCCACGCCTACAAAACCCCCCCCCCCCCCCCGTGAATAGCTGCTCTGTGCCACGCCAGAAGCTGCTTTTGAAAACGGGTCCGCGGGGGTTGGCCAGGTGCGCCTGTTCATCTGCACTGCTTGGATGTTGGAATATCCAAAATGTCTTGATCCGAAGCTTATTCAGCCCTGCAGACTGGGGGAGGGGAGGAGGGCGTGACTACTACCACTATGGCAACTCCTGCCATTTTTAGACTGCATGCGGAGAAGGTGATGGAATGACACCAGTGTTCCCTCTAAGCTGAGTTGGTGTGAGCCAGCTCACAGTTTTTTAGCCTCCGGCTCACATATTTTTGTCTTCGCTCAGGAAGGAGGGCTCCAGAGCAAACTGATTGATGCAGCACCCAAATGGCTCGCTCACAACTTTAATGCCAGTAGCTCACAAAGTAGCATTTTTGCTCACAAGGCTCTGCAGCTTAGAGGGAACATTGGGAACATTGAATGACACCTTTCTAAAATTTTGCTTTTTAAAAATAAAAGATTGGCCCTGTTCCCTGGTTTTGGTGTCATGCATTTTTTTAATTTATTTGAATTATTTTATGTACACTTTATTTCAAATGCCCTTCTAATGTCTTGATGTCTGCTGTCTTGGCGGACCCTATTTGGGTGGAAAGGTAGCAGGGAAATATTTTAAGTAAATCAGTGTAAATATTCAGGGATAAATTGCACAAATTATCCTTGCTAGTTCTTTCATGCTGTCTGTCCTATCCAGCCGCTTCCAGATGCCTCATGAATGGGCTCTGTTGTTAATGACACAAGGGCCCCGGCGGACCCTGAGTGCATACTTGATGAGTAATAATCTGCTTTCTGGAGGTTGGGTTCTCATGAGCACCCACCTGCGCGCCACAGGAAGTAGCATTTTGCCTCTGTCACTAACAGTTTGATGTGATGCAAACAGCAACAGAGATCCTTTTTACCCCTTCCATCAGATCAACATACCAGTTGGAGGGCATTTCTTCTGCTCATATTCGCCAGTTTGGTGCAGTGGTTAAGTGTGCGGACTCTAATCTGGGAGAACCGGATTTGATTCCCCACTCCTCCACTAGCACCTGCTGGATGACCTTGGATTAGTCATAAATTCATTCAGAGCTGTTCTCTCAAGGGCAGCCCCACCTACCTCACAGGCAGTGTTCCCTCTAAGCTGAGTTAGTGTGAGCTAGCTCACAGTTTTTGAGCCTCTGGCTCACACATTTTTGTCTTGGCTCAGGAAGGACGGCTCCCCTTGGTTTTATTGTCAAGATAACGTTGCCGTTTAATGAGTGTCTGTGCAACAGTTGGCCAGCACAAACGGCAGGTGACGCGGTAAAACCGTCTCCACGCTGCACCTTGCCTGTTTTTTTAAAAAAAATACCGGATCCCTGAGTGGTTTGCATTTCTTGTTTCTTTCCATGCCCTGGTTCTGTTGTCATGCGCTGTACGGGAGGTTGCTTTTTGAAGACTACAGAGAACTGATCCAAAGGGCTACAGCAAATCCATTAGCTGGGACGCGCCACAGGGAGCATATTTAGTCCATTTTACAAGAATTCGACGGCTTTCATTTTTGTTTCTGGGCACAAAGGGCTGGCTTGGAGCTTTGGAGACTGCAATATTCTGGGCTAGAATGACTAAAGAACAGCTGACTCCCTTATGGACAGATTATGGCCCGGGTGACTCCATCTTTTTAACATGCTGGTGTCTAGTTGGCCTAAGTTCAGGGCTAGGGTGGTGATCAGCCAACTCCCAACGTCTCTCTTTCTCTCTCTCATGCTTGTTAGCAGCCCTTATCTTCAAAGCCCGGGTTGTTTCTTCCCACCACTGGACGCCAGGTGCAAGTCCTAGTGTTTGGGAGCGCTGAATTAATGGTTTCTTGACTGGTAGCCAGCGTTTAGGGCATAAGATGCCTAGTTTGAGTTATGCCTGTGGTCTCGAACACCAGCAAGCTTCGCTGTGTGTGTGCATGCTTGAGGCCCAACTGATGGGAGTTTAGCTGTAAGTTTGACACTTTATTAAAAATCTCCTTGAGAGTCAGTTAGGTGTAGTAGTTAGGAGCGCGGACTCTAATCCTGGAGAACTGGGTTTGATTCCCCACTCCTCCACATGCAGCTGCTGGTGTGACCTTGGGTCAGTCACAAGTTTTCTCAGAGCTGTTCTCTCACGAGCAGTCCTCGAAAGAGCTCTCTCAGCCCCACCTACCTCACATAGGATGTCTGTTGTGGGGAGGGGAGGGGAAAGGAGATTGTAAGCCGCTCGGAAACTCCTTCAAGTTGTGAAGGGCAGGGTATAAATCTAGTCTCTTCTTCTCTTCAAACCCGGATCTCGTGTATTGTCTCCTTGGGATTTCTGCAAACCTGGAACGACGAGTCCTTTCACCAAGATACTCTTTGGAGGCCCCTTTCTCTTCTCTCCCCCTTTCTCTTCTCTCCCCCTTTCTCTTCTCTCCCCCCTCACAAAGTGGGTGGCGACCTGAGATAGGGCCATTGTCAGCAGGGGGCGCTGCACTCGCACAACTCACCTGTTTCCGATGAGGCTCCACCTGAGGCAGGCAACCCAGCCAGAGGCTGTAGGGAAGGGAACAAGGGCGGGGCCACTCCCAGAAAGGCCCCGGCTGCAGCCTCAGGGACAGGCAGAAGGCCAGGCCTGGGAACAGACCAGAGGAAGAAGCGGGCAGCAGCTGGGGCCTACGTGGGCAGGCCGAGCAGCCTCTTAAAATGTCAGGGGAGGGCAGGGGAGGAGAAGGGAGGGCCCCGCCAGGGAGGCCTAACGGTTATTTTTGCTCTTATAAAAAGAGCTTGCATTTCGGGCTAGGTCTTCCAGGGCAGCAAACATTATTCCAGTCCCTTTTGATTTTTAAGTAGAGAAATTTGCCCTCCCCAAATTGGGAGGGAAAACATTCAGAACAAAACCCGCAGTCTGAAGTAGTGTAGTCCAGCAGTGAAATAAAACAGGCGTCCAGTGGCAGCTTAAAAACGAACAGATTTTATTCCAGCAAAGGCTTTCATGAGTTGGAACAGCACTGAATTGTTCATCTAGCAGGGGGATGACGCTTCTGTATTAAGAACATAAGCGAAGCCATGCTGGATCAGGCCAGTGGCCCACCCAGTCCAACACTCCGTGCCACACAGTGGCCAAAACCCAGGGGCCATCAGGAGGTCCAGCAGTGGGGCCAGAACTCCAGAAGCCCTCCCACTGTTGCCTCCCAAGCACCAAGAATACAGAGCACCACTGCCCCAGACATAGTGTTCCTTGAGCAGGAGGAATAATAATAATAATAGGATTTATGCCCCACCCTTCACTTGGAGTCTCAGAGCAATTTACAGTCTCCTTTCCCTTCCCCTCCCCACAGCAGATACCCTGTGAAGTAGGTGGGGCTGAGAGAGCTCTTTTGAGGACTGCTCTTGAGAGAAGAGCTCTGAGAGAACTTGTGACTGACTCACCAGCAGCTGTATGTGGAGGAGTGAGTAATCAAACCCGGTTCTCCCAGATTAGAGTCCACGTTTGTAACCACTACACCAAACTGGCTAATAGCCGCTGATGGACCTCTGCTCCATATGTTTATCCAATCCCCTCTGGAAGTTGTCTATGCTTGCAGCTGCCATCACTTCCTGCGGCAAGTGAATGCCACGTGTTAATGACTCTTTGGGGAAAAGGTAGTTCACCGCATGGTCTTGCACATGCGCAGAAAGTTACCTGTTCAGAGTTTGCTCACTTCAATGTATTTGGTTTGTCTTGGTTTGAAACAGTATCGGATTATAATCAGTATAATCAACAGTATGGAACATCCAATAAATGGTGCAATAGGATTTGGATCGTAGAATCTGGGAACCAAACAGAAATCCGAAACAGAGCTGAAGCAAGGCAGAAGTATTAACCTGACATGTTAAATTATGCTAAGTATTGGTGGGTTCCCCCCCCCCCATTTCCCGTCAAAATAAACGTGTTGATCCTGTTTGGGTAGCAACAGATGCTGGAATCGGTGTGAAGAATGGTTTTGTTTGTTTAGCGATTGTTAAGGTATTGATTCTAGTTAGGATTAAGGTTAAGTCACAGATTTGGTGATGGTCATATGGAAGTCAGTATATTTTTATATATATATCACTATATATATTGAGCTGCGGTGGCTCAGGTGGTTAAGATGCTGAACTGCAGGCTGTGGAAGGTCGGTAGTTCAGCAGTTCGAGACCCGAGTGTGCCGCATGACGGAGTGAGCTCCCGTCTCTAGTTCCAGCTCCTGCCAACCTAGCAGTTCGAAAGCAAGAAATTGCAAGTAGAGAAATAGGTACCACTTTGGTGGGAAGGTGACAGCGTTCCGTGCGCCTTGGTGTTTAGTCATGCCGGCCACATGACCACGGAAACGTCTTCGGACAGCGCTGGCTCTTCGGCTTGGAAACGGAGATGAGCACCGCAACCCTAGAGTCGGACTCGACTGGCTTTCGAGCAAGGGAGACCTTTACCTTTATGTTTAAGGAGGGTTGTGGACTCGCAAGGCCATACCTGGACGGGCCCAGCTAGCCAGATCTTGGAAGCTAAGCAGTGTCGGCCATGACTAGTATTTGGATGGGAGACCTCCAAGGAAGTCCAGGGTCGTGACGCAGAGGCAGGCAAGGGCGAACCGCCCCTGAATGTCTCTTGCCTTGAAAACCCTCCAGGATCACCATAAGTTAGCAATGACTTGATGGTGGGGGTGGGGCTTGTGTTTCTTCAGCCAATTGCTGTAGTGATTGCTTTAAAACTTTGTTTTTATTAATGCAATAACAGAATGATTCTTTTTGGTTCTCTTCCAGGTTCCCGTTGCATGCAAATCCTGTCCGTGTGGTTACATATTTATCAGTCGCAAGCTCTTGCATGCCAAGCGGTCGGAGAGGCTGCCGCCCTCTGCAGGTATTTGGTTTTGCTTCAGGGGTTTCCTTCTGCTCCCCTAGCGTAAAAACAGTGTCTTTATATTTACCAAGTGGTGTTGTAAAGGGCTCACCTGTGTT
>NW_015164692.1:693279-702997 GCF_001447785.1 Gekko japonicus
TCCGAGAGAACCGTGACTGGCCCAGGGTCACCCAGCAGGCTTCATGTGGAAGAGGAGTCGGCAATCAAACCCGGTTCTCCAGATTAGAGTCTGCTGCTCTTAACCACTACACCGTGCTGGACTAGACGGACCACTGGTCTGATCCGGCGGGGCAGTCTCGTTTTAAATTTAAATCCTCGCTGAACTACTGAGTGATGTTGTGCAAGTGAAGAACATGCTTGTAGCTTTAAGAACATAAGAGAAGCCGTGCTGGATCAGGCCAGTGGCTTATCCATTCTGACACTTCTGTGTCACACAGTGGCCAGAACTCAGGGGCCATTAGGAGGTCCACCAGTGTTATTCTCTTTCCAGTTAGTCTGCCTCGCAGGTCTGTAGTGAGCGTATGATAAGGCCCCGAAGTCACTTGCAGGGCAGGAGAACTAACCTTTCCCCCCCCCCCCTTCTTCCGCAGAAAAACAAGAGAAAGAAGTCGACATGTATGCAAACCTCTCGGATGAAAAGGCTTTTGTGTTTTCGGTGGCCTTGGCAGAAATAAACAGAAAAATCATCAACCAAAGACTGATTCTCTGATTATCTCGTTGGCTCGGGTGCGTGCAGCGGCATTGAAGCCAAGTAGCGGATTTTGGATATTTGGCAGCCTCTTGAACAGTAAATCCTCTCATCTCTATCAATGGAGAAGGATGGCAGGACATACAATTCCCTGGTTGAAATTCTGCTACGGATGGCAGTTTTGGAAGTCTACAGACTGTTATTGATCCAGCTGTCTGCGGAGAAGCAAAGCGTTCAGCACTTTGCCTATGGCGGAAGGAAGAAAAAGCGTCATCCTTTAAATTCTACAAAGACAGCTTCTTCGAGGATGCACGCAGTAACAAACTGTTGTTTTTCCTTCCGGAACTATCTCAATTAACTTAAATTTCCTCTGTGACATAGATTCTCAGCTATATCAAAACTTACACGTGTATAGTTCTAATCTTTTAATAAATCGGTATTTTATGGACACCGTTGACTCTTTGTAATGGGTTTCATGTAAAGCAATTCTATGCCCCCTTTCTCTTACGTCTTGGCTTTGGATTCGTTCCTCGTACGTTGAAGAGGAGTCCAGGGGAACCCTGAAGATGAACACACGCAATGTCCAGTGAGTCTGATTTCACTTTGTCAGATTCATGATGTTGCCATGATGATGTCGTTATTGTAGCAGGAACTCCTTTGCATATTAGGCGACACACCCCTAATGTAGCCAGTCCTCCAAGAGCTTACAGTAGCCCCTGTCAGAAGAGCTCTGTAAGGTCTTGGAAGATTGGCTACATTAGGGGTGTGTCGCCTAATATGCAAAGGAGTTCCTGCTACAAAAAGAATCCTGGACTGTCTGGTGAAGGAAGCTCTGAATTGTGAAAACCTGTCCTGGAATAAAACTGGTCCTAATGTTCCCTCTAAGCTGTGGAGTCTTGTGAGCAAAAATTCCACTTTGTGAGCTACTGGCATTAAAGTTGTGAGCGAGCGATTTGGCTACTGCATCAATTAGTTTGCTCTGGAGCCCTCCTTCCTGAGCTAAGACAAAAATGTTTGAGCCGGAGGCTAAAAAACTGAGCTAGCTCACATTAACTCAGCTTAGAGGGAACACTGCATGTAGCCGGAGTCCTGTTAAACTCTCCTGCAAGAGATGTAACACAGCTATCCCCTGGGTTCGTGAAACACAGTTTGAAGTCAATAAACAGGTGACAGATGTGTGATCTCTTGGCAATAAAGAGGGAAATCGAGCACGTGTCTCTCCCAGAATCAGAAATGCATCTTTCCTGATTCAAAATTATTGTAATGCTCTTGGCTATCAATATTTTAACACTAATCTTGTGACCAGTGTTTCCTCTAAGCTGAGTTAGTGTGAGCTAGCTTACAGTTTTTTAGCCTCCGGCTCACACATTTTTGTCTTAGCTCAGGAAGGATGGCTCCAGAGCAAACTAGCCAAATTGCTCGCTTACAACTTTAATGCCAGCAGCTCACAAAGTAGAATTTTTGCTCACAAGTCTCCGCAGCTTAGAGGAAGCATTGACTGTGACTACTTATTTTACTTCATTTATACCCTGCTTCTGTCCCTAATGAGGACCCAAAGCTGTTTACATCCTCCTCTGTTTTTATTCTCACAACAACCCTGTGAGGTAGGTTGGGCTGGGAGCATGTGACAGGCCCAAGGCCGCCCAGGGAGCTTCGAGGGCAGAGTGGGGACTCAAACCTGGGACTTACAGATCCTAGCCTGCTGCTCTAACTACTACACCACACTGCCTCTGACTGACAAGGCTTCTGTTAAAATGTCTGCTAGAATTCGATGAGGTGCCAAGAGGAATGATCTTGGAGCTGTGGATCGGAGCTGTAGGCCACCTGCTGGCCGCCCTTGGTATTGAAGTGAAGGGACACAGGTTCAATGTGTGTAGAAGGTGGGGTCGTTTCGTAGAAAAAGAGCTAGGGGAACTCATTAGCATAGCTCATTAGCATATGCCACACCTCCTGACATCACCGGAAGTGTGTCATAAGGCCACACCCCCTGACATCACCGGGAGTGTGTCATAAGGCCACACACCCCGCCCCCAACGGTCCCGGCCGCCACCGCCGGCCTTGCAGCTTCACTGCCGAGCCCCATGAGGGGCCCGGCGGTGGACCTGCAAGGCCGGCGGGAGTGCAAGGAAGCCCCGCGAAGGCCTTCCCTGGCCCCAGGCAGGCAGGGGTGGGGAGAGGCAGGGAGGAAGCAACTTACCCTCCCTCTTCTCCTGCCTCCTCCTGGCTGAATGAGGGCCGGAAGCAGGGGGCGGGGCTTCGTCATGTGCCCCGCCCCCGTACCTCACCCGGGGGAACTGCGATCCCCCGTGATCCCCCCCGAAATGACCTCTGGTAGAAGGTCTTCCAGCTCAGGGAACTTGGGTAGTGGAAGAAATCTTCCTCTGCCTCAGACCCTGGAGAGCTGCTGCCAGTCAGAACAGACATTGCTGAGTGATCGTCTGGGCCAACAGCCTGACTCAGTATAACTCAGCTTTGTAGATGCGCTGTGTTTCCTACCCTTGTTGCCGAGCCTGTGATGCAAACTGTTGTAATGGGAAGGGGCATCTCCCCCCCCCCCATCAAATTCGCTTTTTTAAACTGTGGAGAGCCAGTTTGGTGTAGTGGTTAGGAGCGTGGACTCTAATCTGGGAGAACCGGGTTTGATTCCCCACTCCTCCACATGCAGCTGCTGGTGTGACCTTGGGTCAGTCACAAGCAATGTTCCCTCTAAGCTGTGGAGTCCTGTGAGCAGAAATTCTACTTTGTGAGCTACTGGCATTAAAGTTGTGAGCAGGTAGTTTGGCTGCTGCATAAAATTAGTTTGCTCTGGAGCCATCTTTCCTGAGCTAAGACAAAACTGGGAGCTGAAAGGTTTAAAAAATGGTGAGTTAGCTCACACTAACTCAGCTTAGAGGGAACACTGGTCACAAGTTTTCTCAGAGCTGTTCTCACAAGAGCAGTCCTTGAAAGAGCTCTCTCAGCCCCACCTACTTCACAGGGTGTCTGTTGTGGGGAGAGGAAGGGAAAGGAGTTTGTAAGCCACTCTGAGACTCCAAGTGAAGGGCAGGGTATAAATCCAATCTCTTCCTCCTCCTCCTCCCCTTCTATAGAGGAATTGATTTGTCTTACTCTCTTTCCCCCCTTTTTAAAGGAGGGGTTTCTCTTTCATTTCGCCTTGATTTCTCTTTGCAATTTCAGCCCTTGCAGTTTTTTTTTTAATGTTACACTTCAGAGGGTGGTGGTCTGGCAGGAGGATAGGGAGGTTGATGTCGGCTCAAGACATTGCCTGCCCTCTGAGGACGTACAGAGTGAGATTCTGGAATGATGCAGACCTTCCCTTCCTGCCCCTCGTTTGTCTCTTCAGATTTCTCTTTGGTCAAAATGGAATTGATTAGCGGCTGATTCCCAATCCCTAAAAAGAAAGAAAAGAAATGGAGGTAGGTTTCAGGGAGAAACTGGGTAAAGAGGAGTTAAAAGCATTTCTCTTAACAGTGCTAGCTAAGTGGGTGTCTGGAGATAACTTCAGTGAGCAAAATAGCTCACTGAAAGCTAGGAACAGCTTAATGGAAAAAGATGGACACCCCACCCCCTTTGTCTTGCAGAAGAGAGCTGGTGCTTCTTTCCTAGAAGCAATTTTATTTTCCAAATAAGGACTAAACAGAATAGAAGAACATTGCAAAGTGTGGAAAAAATGCACTTTGGACTCTTCGGTTCTTAATATGATTAAAATAACTCTTGACTTCACTGGAAGATCTTAACCAAAGCCTACCATTTCTAACATTTTGTGATTTCTGACCCGTAGTTCTCTGTTTCTTTTAAACTGGATAATAGATCTTCCAATGTTTTTAATTCTTTTTTTGTATTCGTGTGTGTGTGTGTGTGTGTGTGTGTGTGTGTGTGTGAGCACCTGGAAGCCATGTTGACCTCTAGTGACTGACCCCTACTGGGGGCCTGGAGGATATTCAGCGAGGAGGCTGAATAAAGCCTGCCCCTGCCTTCCGGCTCTGGTAGTCCACAGAGAGGTCTCCCATTCAAGGACTTGCCACAGTCGGCCCTGCTTAGCTTCCAAGTTCTTGCGAGATTGGGCTTCCCTGGGCTGTCCAGGTCAGGGCTAATGTTTCTCATTCTCGATAGTGTGTAAAGGCACAACTGCATTGGATATTTTGCTTCTTGGAAGTTAGTATTTGCCAGTTTAGTTTCAGGTTCTCTTTTGACTTAGAAGTGCGAACGGAGTCATTTGCTCCTATGGCACTTTAAGCTAGGATCAATTGAGGGGGCAGAACTGTAGGATCCACTCGCTTGTTTCTGTGTAAATGATAAAGATGCGTTGACCTGGGTTTTGAGGAGTTTTAGAACTAAAATTCAGGTTCAGGAGCACTTTGAAGACCAACAAAATTTCCCAGGCTATAACCTTTCACGAATCAAAGCTCACATCATCAGATACAAATGAGAATGAATAATCACCAGACCTTCAATGCAGGTCAGAAGGTGGGAAGAAGAAGAAGAGATTGGATTTATCCCCCGCCCTTCACTCCCCGAAGGAGCCTCAGAGCGGCTTACAATCTCCTTTCCCTTCCCCTCCCCACAACAGACACCCTGTGAGGTGGGTGGGGCTGAGAGAACTGCTCTTGAGAGAAACAGCTCTGACAGAACTATGGCTTGCCCAAGGTCATCCAGCCAGGTGCAAGTGGAGGAGTGGGGAATCAAACCCATGGAAGCTGGCTGCGTGACCTTGGGCCAGTCGTTCTCAGTCTCACCTACCTCACAGGGTGGTTGTGAATATTGAATGGAGGAAGAGAAAATGATGTAGGCCACACTGGGTTCCTGTTGGGGAGAAAAGTATGGTGTAAATATCTAAATTTAAAAAGGCATCTTCTGGGTCTACTTTGGGGTGCTAAATCATACAAATCATACCCTGAAAACACCCAGAAATAAAAGCCAAGGAGGGGGTGCAGAGCAGTGTTCCCTCTAAGCTGAGTTAGTGTGAGCTAGCTCACCGTTCTTTTTAGCCTCTGGCTCACACATTGTTGTCTTAGCTCAGGAAGGATGGCCGCAGAGGCAAATTAACTTATGCAGTAGCCAAAGCGCTCGCTCACAACTTTAATGCCAGCGGCTCACCAAGTAGAATTTTTGCTCTCAAGACTCCACAGCTTAGAGGAAGCATTACAAAGTCACTGGCAGAAGAAGAATTTGGAATCAGATCCAAAAAGTCATGACAAGTTTAGCTCCAGGTGAGCATTGAAAAGGAAGGCAGACGTTCCACAGGTGAGAAGCCACCACCGAGAAGACCCGGGCAGTGAGTGATATTTTTGACTGTTGAAAGTATCCTGCTTGAAGATCTAACACAGGAAAGCTGTCATTGCCGCCTTTGGTTGCTAGGTGGCATTATACTTCAGGAGAAGAAAAGACATGCTGGATGTGAATGGCAAACCACATTTTTTTTTAATATTTTTTTTATTTTCAATATAAACATTAACTATACATTAACATCCAACTTGACATATTGTCAATACAATAATAAAGAATTCAATTGCCAACACTATACAAACATTCTGGGCAAGAAATTAACAACATTCCAACATCTTATAAGATCCAGTATTTACAAATAAAACTATAATATTGTGATTTCTGTGAAGGATTAATTTGTTCTAAAATATACTCAACTTTTTCCAATATCAGCCACCACCGTCTGTAAAATACTTGTGGATTATAGGAAGGATCTGAGGCTGCCAATTTATCAGAGACTTTATCCATTAAAAGATGCTCCCAGATCTTAGAATACCATTTAGTTATAGTTAACGGTGAATTACTCTTCCAATTTTGTGCAATTATTGTTTTTGCTGCCGAAAATGCAAACCACATTTGATGCGACAGTTGTGTGCAACAGAGAGCTCCTTCGCCCCTGCAAGGCATTTTCAGGAGGGGGTGATTGGCTATTAGAGGAGGGAGGGGAGGGGAATTTTTTCTTTGGGATTTCTTCTTTGCGCCCCCCCCCCTTCCCCTAGTGTTTTTATCCTTGTGGGATTGTGGGCCCATGTTGACTGAGCAAGCTCTCTTTTACTTCCATTGGGCAGGGGTGGGGGTCTTATGAACCTGGTCATGCTCGCAAGGGGCATCTTCTTCGTCACCGACTGCTTGCGCACAGTGAAGGGAGAGCGCGCGCAGCTCCAGCTGGAATTCAGTCGCCACAGCTGTAAGCAAAAGCTTGGAGAAAAAATAGATCTCTAAATTAGTTTGCTTGCACTCCTACCTGTGCACTCCCTCATACTTCTGCTTGGGAACTGTGGCAGAGAAGGCAGCTCTCTGCCTAGGAGACCACGCTGTGCTCCCTTCGATATATGTACATGTACATCATGGGCCCTGATGCATTTTCCCATCGTTGGCTTGTGTGTGCTCCAAGTCTTCCCAAAATGGGCTGCTCTCCTGGAGGAAGGGGAGTTGGCAACAGCTGAGAGAGTGTTTGCAGGTATCTCTCCCAAAGGTTTGAGTCAATTTCAGCACTTGGGGCTGTTTACTGGAAACCAAGTCAGGGGTCAATCCACTTCTGAGCATATATCCTGGTATTCTCCGGAGGTCTATCCAAATGCTTGCCAGGGTTGGCCCTGCTGAGCTTCTGAGATCTGACTTGCCTGGGCTACGCGGGTCAGGGCTTGTGGGATGGGGCTCCTTGAAGAGGTGTGCAGGGCCCTGCAATGATTCCAAAAGATATAGCCCGAAGAAAGGGTTAATCTCTGTGACTGACAGAGCAGAGGGGGAGGTATGAAATGGAGGGAAAGGATTCTAAACTGCCAAGATGGGCAGTGGGTGGTTTAACAGAATGGGGGGGGGGAGATGTATTATGAGCCCTGAGAGAGGGGAAGACATGCAGCGGAGTGGGAATAGCATGCTAGCGTCTGCCTGATGTTCTCTGTTATAAAGTCTGTCATTTATATTCAACCAGAGTAACCATAGAAACTGTACACGTTCACCTTGTTTGGTGGTTTGGTGTAGCGGTTAGGAGCGCAGACTGTAATCTGGGAGAACCGGGTATGACTCCCCCACTCCTCTACATGCAGCTGCTGGTGTGACCTTGGGTCAGTCACAAGTTCCTTCAGAGCTGTTCTCTCAGGAGCAGTTTCTGTCAGAGCTCTCTCAGCCCCACTCACCTCACAGGGTGTCTGTTGTGGGGAGGGGAAGGGAAAGGAGAATTGTAAGCCGCTCTGAGACTCCTTTGGGTCGTGAAAGGCGGGGTATAAATCCAATCTCTTCTTCCTCTCCTCTCCTGTTTTCTATAAGTTGTGTTGTACACTTGAATTGCCCGCTACTGAATATCTCTGTCCAGAACTGCTCCAAAGAAAGGCTACCCAAACCCATCTCATACTATGCTAGTTAACCAGTGCCTAAAATAAAAAGGGACAAAGGGCCACAAGAAATATTGGCAAATGTTACAGGCCCCGTCCTTGGAGATTCGGGATCTCTGCTTGTCAGGGCCTTTGAGAGGGCTTGAACAGGAGGCATCTTTAAAGGGGGAAGAGGGAGAGAGATTTGGGGTTTGCTGTTTTACTAACTGAAAATGTTTTTAGTGATTATCAGGGGTCATTTCCTGCGGGAGCGCACAGGAGCGGAGCTCCGGCAGTAAGGAGCCCAGGGAGCGGGCACATGCAACAAGCCCCACCCCCTGCTCCCAGCAGCCCTCAGTTGGGCCACAAGGAGCAAGAAGCAGCTAGGTAAGTTGCAGAGCCCTCCCCGGCCCACCTTCAGGTACAAGCTCTCCCTCCTCTGTGAGGGCAGATCTGCACATTCCCCCCCCCCCAATAGCCAGCAATCCAAAACAGTCCAGTGGAGCCTGAGTGGTGGGTGTTGCCTTCTGACACACTTCCGGTGATGTCAGGGGGCGTGGCATATGCAAATAAGTTATGCTAATCAGTTATGCTAATGGGTTCCTGCACCTCTTTTTCTACGAAATGACCCCTGGTGATTATTGTAAGCCGCCTTGAACCATGAGAAAAGGCAGGATACCAATGTTTTTATAAACAGACGAAATAAATGGTCCGGTTTGGGAGAAGACCAGTTTGTATATTTGTCAAAAGACAGGGTGGAGTCTCTCTCTTTTACTCTCAGCTGCTCCCCTTCCCACTAGGATGGTAATACTAGCTTGCCTTTCAGAACTGCTGCAAGAATTAGTGGTGCATTCCCCCCTGGCTGGCAACTGGTGGGGGATGGGGGGGGGTAGGGTTGTCAGATCCAGGTTGGAAAACTTGTGGGGATTTGGGGGTGGAGCCTGGGGAGGACAGGGACCTCAGTGGGGTACAGTGCCACAGAGTCCACCCTCCAAAGTGTTGTACACACTGCTGATGAAACACTTTGTACTCTGCCATTGACTAACAGTCAGTTTACCTTAGTAGGTGCTCTTAACGCTTCCATGGTGCATATGTTAAGTGCCTTTGATGATTCTAATCACAGTGACTGAAGTCAATCATGAACATCTATTCAGATATTCACTTTGGTTCATTGCTTAAAGGCATTCTGAGTAAAATGACTGAATGCTGACAGGCAGTAACTGACTGACCTTGTTTATAATGGCCAGTTGTAACTGCGCATGCTCCTGATGTCAGTTTGCTGGCGTTAGATGGAGAACCCTGCATGATGTACTAATATTTGTTACAATTAGATACTTTTTAGAATTTCACAGCCTGCCCACCGTCTCGCCGACGTGGGGATTCAGGGGCTCGCCCTTCAATGGCTTACCTCTTTTCTCCGTGGTCGGGGACAAAGGGTGGTGATAGGGGAGCAGCAGTCCCGGGGGCACCCTCTTGTGTGTGGGGTGCCTCAGGGGGCTGTTCTCTCCCCGCTATTGTTTAACATCTATATGCGCCCCCTTGCCCAGATTGCCCGGAGGTATGGGCTTGGGTGTCATCAATATGCGGATGACACCCAGCTCTATCTGATGTTGGGCGGCCGGTCGAGCTCTGTCCCTGAAGATCTGCACCGGGCATTACAGGCCGTGGCTGGTTGGCTCCGACTGAGCAGGCTGAAGTTAAACCCGGCGAAGACGGAGGTCCTGGGCCTGAGTCGCGGTGGTTTGGGGTTAGGGCTCCCTCTCCCGACCTTCGATGGGGTGCCTTTGGTGCCAGCGCCGGAGGTTAGGAGTTTGGGAGTGCTCCTGGACTCCTCGTTATCTATGGAGGCCCAGGTGGCAGCCACTGCCAAG
>NW_015164692.1:703182-703339 GCF_001447785.1 Gekko japonicus
CTAGAAGGGACCACATCCAGCCTGTGCTGAAAGCGCTGCACTGGCTGCCAATAGCGTACCGGATTCGCTTCAAAGTGCTGGTTCTTACCTTTAAAGCCCTACATGGTCTGGGTCCAGCTTACCTAAGGGACCGCCTTTCCTCATATGTTCCCCCGCG
>NW_015164692.1:704715-704922 GCF_001447785.1 Gekko japonicus
CAAAGTTAGCTCCCAGTTATTGTACGGCATCCCAATCTGGATTACAGCTTTTGACCACGCCATTGAACGAGTCCAATCCAAATTTCTGCGGAAAAGTATGGCCCTACCAAATTGTGTACCGAAAGCGGTCATATATTTGGAAACTGGCTCGTCCTTGATGGAAACCTGTGCGTGGCTTACAACCTTTAAATACTGGCTCCGCCTTCA